>NW_028318193.1:6031666-6332500 GCF_062004578.1 Staurois parvus
ACCACAGCATTACTAAGTGTTACTACAAATAAAATCAGCTTTACACCACTGCAGACTTTGTTTGTTCTCCAACAGTAAAATGTCCTGCTTGCTATGTGTGTTCAGATAGTGCATGCCCTGTATGTCACGGACTGTGTGAGATTTGCTCATATATGCTCTGATTGATTAATCTGTGTGTTTTCTGATGACATTCTTTTGTGCCATGACTGTTGTGTGCAGTGTTTGAGCACTGCTTTTGTTCTGGGTGTGCACTCAAGCCACAGTTTGTGTGCTGGGTTAGAGGCACATTGTGACAAAGGGGTAGAGAAGAAGGCACATTGGAGCTAAATGTAACATTAAAAAGGAAAACCGGGTGGTAGGAAAAGTTCCACAGTGAAGAGAAGAACAGTTATATGTATTACTTACCTCTGTCTGGACCATATTAATCCGCCGGGAGCGTAAAGCTTTCACACAGTTGTAGATGTCTACCACACCTTCCCGTTCTGCCATGTCCAGCATGATGTCAATAACTATGTAGCAACCAGTGCGACCAGCGCCAGCGCTGCATGGTGTAGAGGGGAAAAACATGCTAAATGTTATAATGTACAAACTAAAAAATACCTTTATAGCTGGGCTAATTCATAACCTTCAGTTGACTAAAAGCTCTTCATTTATATTATTCAATTTCAATGGAAAATAAAACATTTTTAGTGTGATTCTTTTTATGCTTGCTACAGTGTAAAGGTCACATATGCAGCATTTTTGTTCCCAAGTTTTTAAAATGCAGTTGATAGACACTTTTTTAATGAGGAGCTTGAAACTAGATTTATTTCCCTGTGTTAGAAGAGGCATTACTTAAAGTGATATTAAAGGGTTTCAAAGCTCCTGTCACTGAATCCTTAAAGGAAAAAAAATCCTTATCAGAAACAGTGAGAGGTTGGTTGAGAATAGAATAAAACAGAATATAATAGAATGACTTTCACAGTATTACAATATGTTGATGCAATTCCAATTTCTGTTATTGCACAAAAAATGGCAGGATCCACTTCTGGGACTGACCATTTTTCCATAAAATTCTTCTTCTGTGGAATTTAACTCAGCAAAAGAGTTTTGAAGGCCTGAATATCTTGTCAGGATTTAGCCAATACTCAAGCAAAGAACAGGCAACTTAAATGCATAGGGAAAATATCTTTTAAAATTTTTACCAGCAGCTCAATAAGCCATTTTCCTCAGCTATTCTGCACTTGGTCTCCACTTGCATGTCCAGAAAAGGAACAGCAACAACCCAGGTGCTGGCAAGTGTTTGCATCTCTGGAAAAGCAAATAGCAAGAAGCAGGCGTGTTTTTTATATACTTTGTGGAAATGGTGGGTGAAATTGCTTCAGCCAAAAAACATTTACAAGAATGTCATCACTTAAGCAGCAATGTGGCATGGGAAAAATCCATCAAGCTCAAAAAGGTTATTGTTACCGAATAATATAATATTCTTTTTATTTCTGCACTTATGGAAAAAATCAACTATATGGTTATCAGCTTAACACAATTTTGTGGACCAGACTGGCACACAATTGCAATGTAAGTAAGACAAGGTGACGCGCTACACCTTAAACTATGGTGTAGAACTATGTGTAAAACCAAATAAAACTTATTACAGCATATTCTTAAAACATAATAAAAATAAATATAAATGACAAGCAATCCATCCTGTGTCCTCAATAACTGTGCAAAACCTTCCAATTGTGCAAAAGCCACAAATTATTACTCCATGATATTTGCAGAATTGATGTTTATTTGAGGAAACAGCATTGTTTAGATACACTTAATTATAAGATTAAGAGTAATAATCTGTGGCTTTTGCACACTTACCGAGGACACAGGATGGATTGAAGTTCATTTATTTTTATTATATTTTAACAATGTAATAACACAAACTGCACCATTTTTTATTTACAGATGTTACCTACTGCCAATGTAGTAGAGATATTCCAGAGGGTGAATTACACACCAAGGTAAATAACACCCCTAATGTAAAAACAGGACACTGTCACAAATGCAAGGAAACCCTGCCTTAATTCATCAATGCTGCAGGTTCCCAGAGCAGACCAAACTTTACCCATCAATGGTTGGTATACATCCGAAGGGGTCATCAGGGTCTGGGTACCATAGGAATGGGCCATGGCCTTGAGCCTGTATAGAAGCTTACAGCTAACTACTCTCCTTACACAATGTGTCAAAGTGGGCAACACATGCAGGATCCAGTGCCCGAAGCAAACAATACAGGCAGACTCTGTTGATGTTGGGCATGGTTTCCAAGATGTACATGAAGGGCAACCACTCCAGAACCTGCTAGTGAGTTCTGAGGCAATAAGCAACTGGATCTTGATAGACGTGTTAGTAAAATCAGTGAAGCATATTAAAGAATTGGTGTAGATACTTAACCAGAAGAGAGGAGATCCATCATTTAAGGAATAGGTGCAGTTAAGTGAGCGTGCACAGAGCGGCATTCCCAGCTTTTGCCAGTGTTCAATCATATGAAGATGACTACCAGTCCTGAACTCTACAATTAAGATATCCTGTCTTCTTAATTGCTCATTAAGGGAAACAAGATGGATTTACGGTCATGTCAAAACTATCTAGTTGAGAGGTGGGTAACATAACAAACAAAATGCTAACAGGCCCAAAAAGTGGGCAACACAACAAACAAAATGCTAACAGGCCCACAGGTAACCAATGCTAACAAATGGCCTCAATAAAGCTTGCTTGGCTGCCTGGACAACACCCTGAACAAGAGAGCGAGAGACTAGTGGTCTTTGAAAAAAACATCCAGAGACAAAATGTGGCTCTTCACTGAATTCTGGGCCAGGCGAAGATCCAGTCCTGTCTAAACAAAGAATTCAATACTCAGAATTTCCTAAGATGGAAATTACCAGCTGAATGCTGTTCATTATGATCCTTCAGAGTATGTGAGGGAAGAGTTGTAGAGGAGCAAAGGTGTAGATCAGATAGAACTGATCTCAATGAGCCATCAGAGCATCCTAAGATCTTTGGACCTGGAGACAAACTTGAGTAGCTTTAGCTTGTTGTTGAACCTGTGACTTGGAGGACGGAGCAAAACATAAGGAGCTCTTCTAAGACTCTGAAAGTTCCACTGATGCTTGGCCTTCTTTTGCTAGGACAAAAGTGTGCTTTTACCTCTAGTGATCTCCTTAATCAAAGAGTCTAGGGATATGCAAAGAAGTGCTCCCCATCATAAGGCATTCACAGTAAGGGCTTCTTGCACAGCTATTCCGTAGCCCAAAACTTGCGCCAAGGGGTCCTTTGAATGTTAACCAAAAGAAGACATGCAGAGACTATACGCATAACGTCTGCTAGCCTGTTAATTCAGTAAAGCAGAGACAACAAAATAGATCCAGGATCCCTAGCCATATCTTTGTCTAGACACTAAGCTTGACAGACATGACCACAACAGAAGGCTGAAGGGTGGGTTTAGAGGATATAGGTGTAGGTGGGTTTAAGCATGTCCGTACTGACTCCACAAGTACTGCAATTATATCATTGATCTTAGGAATTAGGTCAGTAGACTAAGATCCCTCTTGCAGCAACTAATCCATAAAGGTTTGGGTGCTTTTCTCTTCATCTCCCACTGGACTATGCATATGCAGCTGAAGTTTCAGGAAAATCAGAGATGCATGAGATGGTACAGGAGCACGCTTACGACTCCTGAATTTTGAGTCAGCTATCATGGTCAAAACTTTCTCTATATGCTGTGACATAGCTGTAGAGAATTCCTCCCTGGATAAAGCATAGGAGAAGGAGGGTATTCCAGATGACGTTAGGGCTCAGAAGAAGGTGCGGACTCCAGCACAGGAAAAGGGTCTAGTCTCTTAGTATCAGGCCTTTAAAGGGAATTACTGCAAGCCGCCCAAGCTCTGTTAGTGGATCGTAAACTGGAAAGCCCACACAGAAGTGCCAACTTTGCACTTATGAACCATCTTGCAAGTGAAGGCTTTCCCCTTAGAGTACTTTCAAACCATTGTGGAGCAGGAAGAGGTAATGCCCTCTACAATCAGGGAACACTGTGGCAACTGCGAAAAAGTCCAGGTCTTGCTGAAGTCTGACAGATCAAACTATCAGCTAAAATTGCACTTATAACAAAGTACTTAAAACACCTCTAAGTATATAGAGTAGAACAAATAATGGCATAAAGAATATCAAATCCAACTGCAATTTTATCACTTACAGAAAGAAGAATGAAAATTAATGTTGCAGTAGTAGTCAAGGAATGTCAGTATACTCATTTTTACAATTAAAAAATCCAGATTTTTTTAAAAATAAAAAGAATAGTAAATAGTGTTTCTCAGCTCCTTTATCCCATAGTTCTCATTAGTAGGTCTGGCAAAGGCTGAAGATAAGAGGTCCATGACTCTCCACTCTGCCTTAGCATTTAATCATGGGAGATCAATACCAAGGGCTTTCCAGCACAGCTATTTGTTTACACTTCACTACCACCTGAATAAAACAAGAGGAAAAGCACATTCGACAGATAGTCTGATTTATTAGCGGTGCTGTCTCCATCCGCTACCTTACAGAAAATGTAACTAACAGTGTTGCTGTGTGTTATTCAAAGCACTCGGCTCATTGTCTTAAAATGACACCAGTGTTTAGGTAGGCATGGAACAATGAACACTTCACATCTAAGCAGCAGAACATCTGAATTGCTGGAAAACTCAGATTTAATTTTGTACTCTACAAAGGCAAGGCATATGCCCTAGAAAAATAAATGAACATGTACGTAAACGCCTTAGAAGGAAAGATACTTGCTTTAAGCTTTGCAAAGTTAAAAGAAAAAAAAAAGTTGTGAAACGTTTCTGCTTGGGTCCATAAAGTGTAAAGCTCCACTTTCTGCTTGATTGCACCAGGGTATCCAAAGCTTTGTACTGTTATACCTACCAGTCCCTGTAGCCCATCATTGTAATGGGTAGTCTCACTGACCAATAGTGGGATGGAAGAGTGAATCCAAAAACATAGTAGCTTGGCAGATTGTTATACAGAGCTTCAGGGGCACATGAGATTAAAGCATAGCTAATATGCAGGCAACTGCAGGTTTCTAAAAATCATAGCCAAAATATTTTTCGAATCTGTTCCTAGGCTATTTGATGTAATTATACGAAAGAGCATCTGGCACAAAATCAGAAACAGAATATATAAAAGTTAAAACCATCCAGTACTGCACTGATCACTGATTAAAAGAGTGTTAGTACAACTAGACTGTTAACACAACTAGAAACAAAATGCCTACAAAACAAAGTGCAAAAAAACCCACCAATAATTAAACAAATTGTGAAAAAAATTGCATACAGTGTGGACGATGGTACACACACACACACACACTATAAAACAAAATTATCTTGTGTGGTTAAAAATTCCGCCATTAACAATACTGTGTGACACTCACAGTGCAAGCATCCGAATAGCAACATGCAATATAAGAAAAATAACAAAATGTGAATTGCCCACACACTATCAATACTCAAATGTAATAATAAATGCACTAAACCAGTCCAGTGTAACGCTCTTAAGTGTGAGAAATCAGTGTGTCCAACAAGGAACTTTCAGCTGTGGTATGATCCCACTCGGCATATTCAGCAAACCTGCTTACCAAAGATAAATGACCCCAATTTATGAGCGGTAATTTATCTCTGCCCCTGAAAGTACCTTGTTGGTCACATGCATTTCTCGCATTAAGAGTGTTACAATGAACTGTTTTTAGCGCAACCATTACCACATTTGAGAATTGTTTGGCCAATTCTTCATACTTTTGCAATTATTTTGATTTTTGCACTGTGCGTGTCAGAAAATATTGTTATAAGTGGTACAAAAGTTTGCAGGAAAAACAAAAACAAAAAAACTGCTCAGCGCTGTATACTTGCACATTATGAGACGTACCTTAAAACAAAGCTCCTACAATGGCACGCTGTTATCTCTAACAGGGTTACCATCTTCACCCAGTCTTTCTTTCAAATTTGCAGGCTCTGATGTTTGAATGGTCGACCTGCAATGATGTCATTCCCATGCATGCGCATGGGAGCCACAGCCATAGAGCTTTGAAGGGATGGCATACTCAGTTCCAGAGCGCAGTGCACTGGTGATGTCACTAGCTGCAAAAATAGTAAAGATCTCCAAAATGGTGCATGTTTAGGAGATAATCCTTATACCTACAGGAAACCTTTATTATAAGCTTGTCTGTGGGTAAAAGTCAGCAAGCGGTGTTTACTACCACTTTAACTTTTTTTTTATTTTCACAAATGAATATTTCACAGCTTATAGAGCGTGAGCAGTAGTTCACAATTTATGCACATTTTGTGCAGTTTTCATGTTTTGTGTTACATTTTGGATTTTTGCTTAGCATTGTCACATGGGGCCTCATTTCAATGTATATAGTGTGCTTCCCACTGCCCATGATTTGTTTAATTATTGGTGTTTATTTTCTACACTTTGTTTTGTATGCACTTTTTGTTTCTAGTTTTGTTTGTAAAGTAACAAACACTCTTTTAATCAGTGATCAGTGCAGCACTTTGATGATTTTAAACTGTACGTGTCTGAAATAAGCTTCAATAGCAGGCCATTTTTCAGAAGTATGATCGTTTGAAATTTACTTTGTCATGCAATGATGTACATAAAATACATTTTATGATTAGTTTTTTTTTTTTATTTTGAAGACAAATAGAATTTTTTTGGTGGTATTTTATAACCGCCAGGTTCCTAATTTTTTACTGTAGAAAGGAAAGTTGACTACATTTTTTTTTAAAACAAACCTGTTTCCCTATACTTTTGTTATAAGCCATTGCAAATAAAAATGCCATGAAAGCATGAATACCCCACAAAATAACCCTTTTTGTACAGTAGACACCCCAAAGTGATCTCATTTTTTGCAGCAATTTGTTTTGTAAATGATGAAAAATGCAGGTATTGTGAGGTTAAAATTGCTTGGTAATGGATAAAATGAAAGTATGTACCAGTAAGATATGACAGGATGATGGAAAAAGAATGTTCAGATGTGCAAGGAAGGCAAAAAGATTAAAATATGTAAACCACAGCAGAGACACTATGGAAATCAGTTTTATTGTAAAGGAGTAGAAGATAAAAGGGTTAAAGTTTTTTTTTATACTACAGTGGTTGCTGCTGATCTGGAATAAACAAATAAATGAGTTATTCATTCTTTAGTTTCACTTTCTTCCCTTCCTCCATTGCAAGAGAAAAGGTTGGGCTCACAGATGTAAACACGCTATTTACATTATGATTGCCGTGATTCATCTTTCTACGACAAATCACAGTGATCCTAAGGTATAGAGCCATGCAGGCTGGCTCTGCACATGATGATGGCTCATTCACAGACATTACCAGGTGCATTTATCATCCAGAGATTATTTGTGGAGCAACATTTATAAGCAGTGCTCCGAAAATAAAAGCCCACCAATATGCCATTTTCTTATAATGCAGTGGTAGTTGAGTGGTTAAAGGATCAGATCACCTTTCGTAACATGTTACATTTTACACCCATATTAAGGATGTAAAATTTTATGATCAGACCAGCTGCCAACCTCCCCTGGCCCCCGCTTTGACAGCTGGTGGGGGATCTTCTCCCCCCTCTCTAGCTGTCAAATTTTAAAAAAATCTGTCTGCCCGTCTGGCCATGTCACGCATTCACAGTCCTTTTTACCTGCAAAAAAATGTGCATGTTATTTTTTACTAAAAGGTGAAATTATCCTTTTACAAACCAAGCTGTCTGTTCAGGGCTGTTGAGCCAAAGTTGAATAATTGTTTTTTTATTAATCTAAGGCATATACTTACAGGTCCTTGTTAACTGTATCAACCTAACTCAGTTTCAATTTATAAACTTTTAAAGTAATCTTTACAGAATGCCCGTTACTGAACTTTATTATTCTTGAACTGGATTCCTTCAGCTCTGGTTACAGAGATTTTATTGAATCTAGCTGAATAAGTCTAAACTAACAGCGCTCATTGAAACATCTGCGAAAAGGGTCTAAATTGTTTACATCAACAAGTAGGGTTTGTAATGTTTAACCTGCATCAGAAAAACAGGCTAGTGTCTGATTGCTTTGAACTATGGTACATTTGGGGCCATTGAATAAAACAATGAAAAGTATTTAAGAGGTCCAACAGAAACAAACACATTCTGTGGAACTTCGTAAACCCATCTTTGACATTCATTAGAACTCAGTTATGCCTCTCCGTGACAACTGTAAATTCATTTGGGACGAACACCAAACTCAGTGAAGCAGAGTAGTGGCTGAAGAGTTTTGCAGCTGTAGCATGATGGGAATTCAGAGACCTTAGCTCCCCATCAGCTCCGCCCAACTTGTGATAAGACAACAGGCAGTGGGTGGATTCTAAGCATACAACCTGCTATTCACTATGGAATCTGCCCATTGCCTGCCTTGATTTACAAGTGGATGTGATAGGGTACTAGCCCCTCAGGCTCTGATCAATGTCAGCTTCTTTGGTTACTGGTAGCCTGTTAACCATGACGCTGCCAGTGTCCTTGACAGCCAATAACAGGTGATGATGGGGAGGAGTAGCAGTGTGTGACCCTGCTATACAACTTACAGCCTATCTCTGTACAACAATTTTGCATTGGTTCTCCCAATTACTTTTGAGTTTCTTCATGGTCCTAATAAAATGAACATGAGTCTATCGCATGTGTCATTAAAGCTACTAAAACTGGCTTAAAACAAAAAAGGAACGCTGAAGACACTACATGCCAGATAAAAACAAGACCACCAGCAGCATGACAAAAAGAAATTGAGCAAAAGGTGATAAAATATAGCCCCCAGTCTTTGGTAAAAACTGAAACAAAGTCTTCTGCAGCTGCTCTAAATATACCATGCACAAGGGAATGCACTGTATATGAGTAAAAAAACAGAGAAAAAGTGCACACTTTGCGCAGTTAAACCTTCAGTGATCAAAGTATTGAAATCATGGTTGCATTCACACATTTCATTTACTAACAGCACCTTAAATGCAGCCACATCTTGTTGAAGTTGTAGAACCACTTGTAGCCAGTGATGTCCAGGGGTTGCTCAGCATGGAGTTTGAATCTCTCACTGCAGGCTGGCGGCAGGTTTTTTTTAAAAAACTGGTTAAGTACTTTACAAAGGGCAAAACCACCAGAAAATTGGAAAAAAATGCTTTACTGAAACAAACAGGCAAACAGATATGTTCAAGGACATCCTTGGAAGAAGTCTAGATGACGAAACCGGTAGGAAGTGACGTCAGATGTCATAACTGATGCAATTGCGGATGCTGGAAGTGCAGCAGTGGCCATTTTGGAAGTGGTTTTACACTGAATGTTTGTAAGTGCATAGATTTTAATAAATATAAAGTTTTATAAGGATTGATCTATGGCCTCTGTATGAGATCTCTTTCTTGGGAACCCTGGAGAGAAGTTGGAGCAAAGAAGGGGACTGTTGAAATTGGAGGAGTTTGGTGGAAAGTGATTTGAAAAACACTGATCTGGTAACACTTGCATGCATTTTTGGAAAACAGTATTGCACTATATTGGTATTTAGGGTAAACCTGTGTGGATATTCACATGAGATGGTCATTGAAGTACCAGACACAAGGAGACAATGAGCTGAAGTGAATTAGTGAATTTGAGAATAACTGATTGGATATACAAGTATATGAAGGGTAAGGGTAGAAAAAGAAGAACACTGTGAACACATATGGTTATTTTATTATAAATGTGAGCACATTGGACAGGATTTGAGGCATGGTGTATTGAGCATACTACAGTATATTATATTTTTTTTTTGGTAGATATGGGAAGATTGTATTCACAGGAAGATGATGGAGATATGACGTCTGATCTTTGGTTGTACAGAGACAATATTGAACTTATCATTTTGAGAGCTCTGGTCACTTCTATGATTGACATTTTCCAACCGCCATATTTTCCCTAACACTGAAATCAGTAAAGTGAACCTGACCTGGACAAAAACGTTTCTACGGTAACAAAACTTCTAGTTTTTAAATCATCTGCTGCATAGTTGCCTTGGATCCTAGGTTCTGCTATATAACTGTAGAAGGCCAATGGTTTGTAAAACACAGTCCACTGATATTTTTCCTATTTTAGCAACATTTATTTTTCTAACAATTTTCATAACAATTATGAAAAAAAATACACACTAGAAATAATAGTGATAAGTTACACAAACCTGCAGTGAACCACAATGGGACCAGCACTTGGTGGATTAGACAATTTTACTCTCCGAATAAAAGACAGCAGGCCTGTGGCATGATACGGTACTCCATGATCAGGCCAACCGGTGAAGTGAAACTGCTTGACTTCCCTGATTTCATTATATCCTCTCTGTAAAACAATTAGAATAAATCATTCTTGGAAGCAGAAAGTGCCTTAGCAATCCTTATCTTAACATTTCTTTAGAAGAACACATAGCCCAGCACATAACTTTATGTCTTGCATATTTTTAGACCAACGCGGCAGATACAATAATGCAGAATAAAAAAAAATGTGCCTTAAGCTAATGCATTCATTCTTGTATCCCTAAAGTGCATTTATTTTACTCTGTGTGCGCTAGGTTTTCTTTGTGTCCTGAGCTACAGAGTCATGAAGCAGGTTTATAGCTGATGACTGCTTTATTCTAGGATATTTTACAGCACTATCAAGCTATCAATTTTCACCAAACGTCTGGAGGAAGAAGACAATGGCACTTCACTATATTTCCACTGCACTGCAGCCAACACATTTCTACGATATACTAACAGATATCCAACATAGTAGAACAACTATGTCCAAGTAGTACTGAAAAAAAACATCACGGAAATGAACATAAGCAGAAAAAACATGTATTTACAATAATTTAAAGTGGTATTAAATCCAAACACCAAAAAGGTAATATATTGCAGTTTTCTTTTTTTTTTTTTGAGGCTTTATCTCCCCTGTTTTCGACTGGTGCTGTGGCCAGTTTCATAATGGCAGGGATTGGGTAGGCAATATATTTTACTAGACTATTGTATACCTCTGTCTTCATGTGTAATTACAGCCATATTAAACCTAAATGTACACATTATTATACAGGCAGTGCCCAAGTTACAAACATCCAACTTACAAAGGAGGCAGCGTGATGTCATGCTGGTGCCGGAAACCGCTGGGCGGCCATCTCGCTGCTCACCGCATGCTGCCACCTACTCTCTGGCAGGCCTGTCAGCAATCCCATGTCACTGCATGGCCAGTTAACCCTTCCGCATGCTATCAAAACTTAAAAATATTTTTTTTGGCTGGAGTTACACTTAAAAAATGTACCTGTTCCAACTTGCGTACAAATTCAGCTTAACCCCTTGACGCCGACGCCACACAAATATGCGGCCTCACAGAACTGGGCTTTTTTCCGCGTACCTGTCTTTGTGCTGGGAGCGCGCCGCACTACACACTCCCAGCACAAAGACCGCAGTGTCACTGAGAGCACCAGGTCCCATTCTAACAATTGGGACCCGGGACTCCCGATTCTAGTTCACATGATCGCTGTGATAGCCTCTGATTGGCTATCACAGTGATCAGTCACTGTGCAGCCTGGCCCCCTTGTTTTTTTTCTCTCTCTATGAATGGAGGAGATAGATACATTGTATCTCTCTAACTCCTGGCATAGAGAGGAAAAATAAAATGTTTGTAAAAAAAAAAAAAAAAAAGATAAATAAATATTAAAAGATAAAATAAAAAATAAAGAAGAAATACCTAGATTAAGGTTTGATCTAGTTCAGTGCCAGGGTTATTGTTTGGGTTAAGGTCAAGGTCAAAAAGGTCAGGGTCAAAGGTCAGGATTTAAAACAAAAATTGGTATAAGTGTCAGTTAGTGTCAATGTCAGTGTCAGTGTGTTTTAGGTAAAAAAAAATACAAAAACAAAATGCGCACTATTGTTTCTGGGATGTACTACAGGTACAAACAACAAATAACATACATATATGGTATCACTGCAATCGTCAAGAGCTGGAAAATGTATTTTGGGTTGTTCTTTGGTGGTAGGTTATGGTAGTAACAAGAAACACACAGCTAAATAAAAAAAATATTTTTATTTTACTAATTTGGGCCAGTTTTCATTTGATAATAAAAAAAAATCAGGAGATATCCATTACCATTTACCACCAAATTAAAGCCCAATTTGTCCTGGATGTACAAAGTAGTTGTGATGATATGTACGGTTTTACTAACACATGTCAACATTGCAAAATTGTGCTTAGGCATTTAGATTTGTTTTACCCTTAGGCGTGAAGGGGTTAAGCACAAACCTACAGAACCTTTTATCTTATTCATAACCCAGGCACTGCCTGTATTGTATTATATACCTGGAAGTGTTAGGCCTTGCACATGGGAGTAAAAAATGCTGAGATTTGTTTACTGATCTGATTTTAGATGCATTGTTGTCTATGGGGCAATTAACATGGCTTAGTAAAGATCAGTAATACAGTGATGAGTACAGACCCGTAAAAGAAAAAGAGAAAATTTTACTTTTGAGTGCAGTCATTTACTCGCATACACGTCTTTTCTCATCTATAAGCATGTTTACGCGAGTATATTAGAACGCTGTCAGTGGAAAAAAAAATTGTATTCGTCTACGTGCTGACACAATTACTCAACATCATTCAAGGTCGTTACACACGTTTTTTTTTTGTTTTACTCAGAACTCTGTCAACAAGTTCCTGAGTAAACATCAGTAAATTATGACGATCATGTGCAAGGGGTCTTACACTTACACGTTAGCATGCACTGAACCAGAGAAAAAAAACAACCTAAGGCTTGATCCTGTTTAGGTTTAACAAGGCGCTGAGCAAAACATGGCACCTAGATGCAGCAGAACTCTGTGCTATGGCTGCATAAACACAGGACAGTTAGCTGCATCCACTTTGTATGTGGCCAGACCTGCCAACTCTGGAAGCAAACTTTCTGTGTCCCGGGCTGTTCGGAGGCTCTTATCGCATGTGACTGGTTGTGTCATACAGGGTACAAATCTGGCCACAGCTGTTCTTTCCCATCGTGTGCGTGGAGCCAAAGTTTCTCTGTCGGCAAGCAGAAAAGCTAATCACTCGAATTAATGAGGCCCAACAGATTGCGTAGAAGAAACAATGAGCAAAAAATGTTTGGTTTTGTTCATAGCAGTGATGAAATTCAGAGATCCAAATGACTATGGTTTTCACCAGCTCATGCCCAATATTTACATGCCTGCAGGTAAAAGTTCATATAAAACTCTAGCCAAAGATAAATGCCTGCAAGGGTCAGACTGAGAGTCACATAAAATTGTTAATTGCGAATGGACATTTTTAGAGCATGTTTTTCTCAGATTTGATTATATTGAACAGCTTTCTCATTGGAGCACAGTGAAAACACCATACAAAGCGAGCAGCCTACTCTTCAGGTGCTGAAGTATTGGGAACACACACACGAATATGAATTTCCTGGCTAAAAAGAAATCTATATTATACATATTCATATTTATGTTTTTTAATGAACTGCAAGCTTTAAAGTTGAACTCACAGAAAAAACCCCAAAACAAAGCAAACAATATTTGCACATTTGCTATTTAAAAAGAAAGAAAAAAACCCTAATATGTGTCCTGTTTGTGGATGCTGCTGTTTTAGGCAAAAATGATAACTTCATTTATTCTGACATCGCTGTAAGCATCAAACTTCCGGCCCTAGTAGAATGCATGAAGTAAAGGTGTACACTACATAAAGCAATTTGAGTCACCCTCACTCCATCTTCTCCATTTGTAAAACATCTTGTATTCTTTTCAGAGAATATAAGGTGTTCTGGGATTGAAGGAGGCCACAGATGGAACTGCTATACATCTTCCCCTCCTCCAATCACAGAACACCTTGTATTCTGTCTAATGATGCAACAATACTTTTTTTAATGGTGAGTACGAGTACTGATACTTTGAGGTGTGATTTGAGTTAATGGACGCAAATTGCACGGCAAAGAATAGCATGCAGTTTGAACAGGAATGCGATTCCCATCCACATCACATGCAGTTTCCCCATTGCTCCTGTGTGAACCCAGGCTTGTTATTCACATTGACGGTGTTGACCAATCAGATGCTGTCTAGCCTGAACTGTCCAATTAAAATTAATACAATTAAATTTTTGATGCACTTATCAGACAGATACAGATAGAAAAAGGGGGGATGGCTAATCTTAAGAGCTTTAATTCCTAAGCCCTTCCTCCAATTTGGATGTACATACCCTCAAATTAAACCTGAGAGTGTGAACTTTCAGCCCATATCCATTATATAACTATAGCTTGAATATGTTTTGATAAATACCTGAAAAAAAATAAAATTGTGCCTGTGTATAAATATATATGGACCTAACTGTACAAGTATAACAAAATAGGTAATCAGCTCAATGATCGGACAGAGAACAGTAACTTTCAGTTTACTAAACAGGTGGAAAGTTAGAAACAATAATGCAAAACAGGTTCAGGATAGCAAAAACATGCATACACAGCAGAAAGATGAAACAAACACGTGAAGCCAGCACAAAACACAAACTCTTCATGTCCATGTCTCTGTGACTCAAAAGGGTAACATGTAACTGCATAGCATAGTCTCATTATTAATCTCTATAACAACAGTGTCTAGCTGAGAATCACTAGGAAAACAGTTAAAAACACAACCAGCTACTTGTAATTATTCTCTTATATGGTATCACAGTTAAGTCTACGGTAGCTCTGGTAACACAGGTGAACAGCTGGAGGGATCCAATGTCCTAGGACAAATGGCCACCCCATTGTAAATGAAGTACTCCTGCCTGGCTTTTACAGTGGAAGGCCTCTCATCTGGCTGCAGATCACCTGCCCAGCTACCTTTGCTTCATTAGGTGTGGCCTTTCTGATCTCCTGAAGAATCAAAGCTGAGAAATTTATACTCCCTGGGGGTGTCCATGAACCCAGAGGTTTGTGTGAAAAAGGCCTGATCTGCATCTGAGCATGGTGGTTAAATGGACTACATAACAAAACACTTAAAGGGGAGCAAATAGGGCAGCACTACTACTAAAAACAAAAAGCCCTAATGTAGTTCAGTTATTCAGAAGTACAATCTTGTTATGTATAACAAGTTGTTTTTAGTTTTGGATAAAGAATGGAATAGTTAAGATCTGTCAGTTTGTTTTATTGCTTTTAGTGTCTCCTTGGAATATTTCTCCTCTTTCCATTCTGCAGATGCACCAGGAAGTAAAATACATTTTCTAAAAAGTTAGGGTTGTTCCCATCCTAGACAGTTGTTCCTGGAAAGGATATGCCCATTTAAATATTTTCCTTCATGTTTTGTTCTGGTGACAACTGTAAAATGAACAAGACAAATCAAGAGGGTGAATCTAGCTAACTGGGACAAAGCCAGCAATACAAACTTGACTCTTTCCTAATCCATCCAAAACTTTGGATAGGTTTGGCTATACATACACTTTAGGCTATTTGCATACAAAAATAAGGTTTATATAACACACTGAATTCACAAAGAGTTACTTTCCTCTTTAAAATTTGAGATAAAATATTATGTTTTCAAAAATGTTTCTTTAATTCTCAAAAAATGAATTATTTCATCAACATGCTTATTTCATCAACATGTACTAATCTCATGAAACCATTCAGGTATTTTATCTCATGATGTGATATTCAGTGGGATGGATACAATGGAGAAGGATCAGAACCCCAGGCAGTTTGTATTGCTAATAAAGAGGTACAGTAGTTTAAACTGTAGAAATATGCCAACTCACTAAATCAGTGTGGTCCCTGCAACATATGTATTAATACAAAAGAAAAAAGGTGACTGGAATACCAGTCAAAGGGAAGCTGCTTTCACAGGACACACCTGGTAAATACAAAATATCTTTATAAATGTCAAATATTGAATGAAAATATAAAATAAAAAAACAGACACACAGATAAATACCCTTTTTACACCAGTAAAAAAGACAATGTTGTTATTGGGGGTGGTGGGGGTGGGGGGATTTCCCTTCACTTCCTGTCCCATAGCTAAAACAGGAAACCCTACAAATGAAAAAAATCCTTTGGGGACCCCAGGTCACCAGAACCAATGTCCTGTCCCCACTGGAAGATTTCCCCTTTATTAATTTTCTGGGACAACCCAAAATCTGGGATTTTCTTTTACTTTCACTTTCAATAACAACAGTGAACAGGACAAATAGAGGGGTGAATCTTCCACCAGGGCACAGGCAACATTAAAAATATAACAGGGGTTCTAATCCCCTTCCACTCCATCCAAAAAAACAAAACAAAAAACTTTTTTTCTTTAGTTATACTTCAAGTAAACCCAACACAATGATTCTAAGTAATTCCATATTTAAGTTCCTAGGTATTACTGTTGAGAAACTGATCCAAAAAGGAAGGGAATACTCCAAATTAGCTATTTATAATATTTTTACATTCCTTAAATACCTCATGCCTGGACCACTACTTATTTAAGGTGATAGTGAACTGACATTTCAGCATCGCAGGAGATAACTGTTAAAAATATGTCACATGATTCAAGTATCTCATGAGATATTCTTAAGTGCATTGAGCCCTGAATCATTTACATCAGTTCTTGGCTATGTGTGAACTGCTAAACTATAATCTCATACACACTAGGTAAATATGGGAAAAAGCCAATAAATTGGCTGGGGTATATTTATTGCTATTGTGGGGCAATAAAAATGTCACTTTATTCTCTAGCCTTGAACACTAAAGTGACTTTCTCAATTCCACAGATTTCTTGAACATTATAAATCAGATCAATAGAGTACTTTGTAATCTGTGCTCAGAAATTTCATTTGCTTTTAAAATTAATAATAATCTGTACCTTAACATTTCCTTACTTAAGTGTTTATTTCACTGTTCAGTGGGTTTTATTGCTGACAATGCCTTGCATTTCAGAAACAAAATATGTACTGCATTACAGAAAAGTTCTAATTACACTATACACAGCTTTGGAGATTTACTTATCATATACAGACTGTGGGAGGCTGTATTATACAATATACTATACAAATAATATAACCATAGTGCATCTGATTTTCGGTTTATTTTAAAAGCAAGCTAAATGTAGGAATAGAAGAACTACAAACATTACTTTTCTAAAGTGTTTTCCTCTAATGAACAAGTCTTGTGTGTTTTAAAAATGTCTCAATTTATTTTGCTTTCACCGATCATATATTGGAAGCCATAAAGTAGAACAATAAATCAATTTTGTGAACAATGTTTGTTAGCTGCTTTGCTCTGTTATATTTGTATAGTATCCCCAACATCTAAAATAGGTTTATTGTTATGGTGGGAGTACAGACAACAGTTGTCTATGCATATTTACAAGCATAATATAAGAGTGGTTTAAATACTGTGTAATGAAGAAGCAGTTAACATTTCCCATAGGCTACAAATTACTGTACGGACATAAAAGAAAACATTGTATCCATGTTTTTTTAAGTTCCCCAACCTGCTTTACAATACAGAAATAGAAAAGGGGAGCTGTGCTTTAAACACAAACTTTACACATTAGTCCAGGTTCACACCAGTGCAACTTGTCATGTTCCTTGACAGTTCAATGTCGCATGACAAGTCACACCCCATAAGCGGCAATGGAACCATTCAAATCGGTGTGACTCAAGTCACAGTGACTTTGAAAAACGTCCCTGCACTATTTTTGGGCGACTTGCATTGACATATGTTAAATGAAGTCACACTGAATTGTCGGCCTCAAAGTCTAGCAACTTTGCACAACTTCAAAGCTGCACTGGTGTGCATGAGGGCTAAATATGGGGTATAATAAGGCTAATGATACCCAAATACCACCCTACCCGTAATCTTCGCTCCTCACAAGACCTCCTACTTTCTAGCTCCCTGGTCTCCACCTCCGACGCCCGACTGCAGGACTTCCCCCATCCTCTGGAACTCATTACCCCAATCCATCAGACTGTCACCTACCCTCCTCACCTTTAGGCGCACCCTGAAAACCCATCTCTTCAGGGAAGCCTACCCTGCCCTCATCTAACAGCCGATCTCCTCCACTCCTCCTACCACTCCATCCCCCAGAGCCACTTCCTCCTGTACCACTATCCCCTCCCTCCTAGATTGTAAACTCGAAAGAGCAGGGCCCTCGAACCCCTCGTGTTTTGTTTTGTTACTGTATTGTCTCATGTTCTGTCCCCCACTATAATGTACAGCACTGAGCAAACCTTTTAGCACTATATAAATGCTGTATAATAATAATGATTTCACAGCCTAGTAACAATTTATCAATAATTTGTGCTTCAAAGTAACAAAAATATATCTACAATGCCTACATTTTCAAAATCCATCTGCAAAACAAATTAGGCAGCTAATGTCCCCATTACTACTCAAGAAGCCTCATTCAACTGCCATAGGTTTCCATATAAGCAACACAATATTGCACTCCAGTGATCTCAAGGTCTACTCAGAAACATTTCTATTATTCTCCTAGAATGTAAGCTCCAAGGAGCAGGGCCCTCAAATCCCTCTTGCATTGAACTGTATTGTTGCTGTATTGTCTCCCGTTATATTGCAAAGCGCTGAGCAAACTGTTGGCGCTACATAAATCCTGTATAATAATTCTATTGAATGCTACATACTACAAGGCTTTGCCATAAGAACACACCCTGTAACACATTTCTTCCTTCCTTGAGCTTAAAAGTAGAATTCCAGGTTTCCAATCACCAAATTAGCATTTGGAAAGTATTTCCATGCCAGAACAGTTTGATCATTGGAACTGCTGTAATAGAGTATAGCAGCAATAGCTGCATGCTGTAAATGGTGCTGTTTTCCAGCAACAGTTTGAGACATTTCCTCTCTGCTACAGGGTATAGATCGAATCAGTCATAGTGCATCCCTGTCAGTCAGAAGAAGCTTTGTATTTTTATCAATGAATGCAATGCTTCCTCTTACTGGCCAAGGTGGAAAGACAGGTGAATGGTGTCATGATCACAAACTCAGCCAATCAGAGGAAGCCTTGTATTCATTGATAAAAATAAAAGGCTCCAGGGGAACTCCTGGATGGGCTTGTGAGATTGGTACCCGACATGACTGCAACAACCTTGAGTTTTAAAACAGAACAAAAGAGATGGTCTTTTAGTGTTTTTTCCTCTCGGATGCATTCAACTGCATACAACTGGAGCACAATGCCTCTCCAATAGCAAAACTTTGCTGGCTATAGCTAACAAAGATGAGGAAATCAGTGAATTAGATAGCTCTTGCTGAACAAATAGCCTATTTCAACATTTGTGTAACATCAGTTGCCTTAATTATGGAGAATCATGAAATTGGAAATCCTGATTACCTAGATTCATAAATTGGCCAATTTTAACTAAAGCCTCGACTGCACACACATATATTTAGACAAACTAAAAAGTTGAGTTTTGCTGAAAATGAGATTTACTTTATTCACCAGGGCTGTCTATTTCACTGTGATAACTGATAGTTTGGTGTTGTATAGTGATAAGGTAAATGCAGGCCATTTCAATATACTAGGGAGTCTCTTGTAAATGGTGAACAGCTAGCAAAAGAAGAGCATCTATAATTATTCTTCCAGCAGTGGCCCGAGTCTTCAACTTCTGGTGCTTTCCAAACTTCTGGTTCTGTGAATACCTGCTCTTCCTGACACACATTGTATTTCATCCCATTGGCTCGAATGTCACTATAGGACAGGCAACCCAATGGGAGGAATCACAGCATGTGGTAAGGAGGAGCCATTATTTGCATATCCAAAAGCATGGGATACCTGGAGTGACTGGGGAGCAGCAAAACATCAGATTATATATATAGACTTCCAGAAAGGTTATGTATCGATGCTCTTCTTTTACAGGCTTTGTTAAGGTAAACCTGTGGTAACAAGGTCACTTTGAAATTTATGAAAGCCTTTCACATTTTTCTTACCCTTTCAAGTGTAAATGTACGGATGACATACTCAGCCAGTGGCTCCATTTCTATACATGTCACTTTAAAATCTCCATAGACTTCAGTATCATCAGGCCAATACTTGTAACATTTCACCTGTAACCATAAAAAAAACCCCAAATAAAATTAGTACAAATACATCTCAATGCAATTGTTCCTTCTTTAAAGTAGATGTATCTCTCTCTTCCTATAATTTTCTATTAATACAGTAAGGAAGGGTTATAACCTGTCAGTTTATTTTTTGTCATCTGTGTTCCATTGGGGATATTTACCTTCACTTCCTGTTCCAAAAAAGAAAGGGAGTGAAAATCCCTGTAAATTAGGAGAATTCCTTAGCCACCAAAACTAGTGTACAAATTGGAAAAATTTCCCCTATTAATTTTCTGGGGACAACCAAAAATGTAGGGTTTTCTTTCAATTTCAATGATAATAGTAAATAGGACAAATAGAGAGGGTGACTCTCCCTAATGGGGGCACAGGCTGCAAAAAATCTAATAGGTGTTCAAATCTATCCCTGCTCTGTCCAAAACAAAAAAACGTGGCTTTAATTATACTTTAAGAACAATACTGTAATTATCTATGAACATCTAAAGCAAAAGTATGTTTTTCTACCTCCACCCCGACTACTTTGATGATGTCACTGATCTTTCTTTTCTTATCCAGTGCTGGTGGTTACTTCTGCACTGAATTACATCAGTGCAGTAGTACTATGTGATAACCATAACAGCCTGGGCTCTGAGATAGTTAGTTAAAAGACACTAGTTGACATTTTAACCAAGAACACTGTGGGAATCAAGTGATGAAAAAAGGTACTGCAAAAGACAGCTCTGGATTGAAGGTGAGCATTGCAACATGAGCTGCTTGCATATTTTACTTTTAATGGCCAATTTATTTTCACATTTTGGCTGGAGTTCTGACTTAAAGTGTACGCAAATCAAGATATCTGCTATAGAGATTCAGAAAGTGTTTGGAAATTTTACAGCTGTCACCAGGACAAGAGGCAAGAGTAAATCATCCATTGGGGACACCTGTTCCAGTGAAAATTGTCTAAAAGGGAAATTTCTCTAATTTTAGAGATGTTTCCTCTCTTTTTGCATCTCCAATACAGGAAAGTAGAAGGAAACCATGAAGGAAAAATAAAAAAAATAAAAAAAAACCTTTCCTATGCAATCCAAAACCAAACATTTAGATGATACATACACTTTAAAGCCAAACTCTGGGCAGTCAAAAATTAACCCTTGTAATGGGGCTGTGCCTGCACAATAGCTCATTATTTCCAGGGCAAAGGAGAACCTGTTTTACTTACTTGATCCTCCTCTCCCCTGGAAAACCTAAGCAAATGGCAAGGGAGTGGAATGTTTACAGATCTCAGAAACACTATCAGGGTAAGAAAAGATTTATTCCTTTGTTTAAACACATTTCACTTCACCTATATCTTTATGCTTGGCATGTAAAACTACTCAGTGAGAACACATTTACACTTGCTTTGATTTTAACACACAGCTCTGCAGATTCTCCACACTCATTAGTATCCCCCAGTTTTGCTGATTCCCCTCCACTCACCTCTTGCTATATTGCTCCCATGCTGCTAACCAGGAATTACAACTGATAGTTTCTCCTACTCCGGTCTGCCAGTTCTGCCGATTCTCTTCCGCTCAGTCCTCTTTCCAGTCCATGCTCACCTTCCACTATAGCATTCCCACATTGCACACCACGTGGGCTGTCTGCTAGTTGCTTCGCTCCGGTCCAGACCTCGCTTACCTTCCCCCTGCACACCAGATGTGACGTCTGCACCAGAAACTTCCAGAATATACACCCATGAACTGGAAGTGACTGAGATTATGTCTTTCTCATTTACTTGTTGGTTTCTCAGTGCATCCTGGGATATTTGATACATCTAATACCTCCAAAACAAAATGAAGCTGACTTTGAATAAATGTCTCTCAAATGCTGCAGGTGCTGTTGGCGAGCATTGTGATAGACTTCTATGGAGGCTTTGGAAATGCTTTGGAGCACCAAAAAAATGACATGGGGTATAGTTTTTTAATGAAGCAAAGCAAACACTGTGAACAGGACTGTAAGGTAACCATTTTATTTAGTGAGGTGCTTTGACTGGCATTCAAACCGCATTAAAAAAAGTTTGTCAAATGCCACATTTTGACGCAAGTTTAAATGAGACCTAAGGCATATGGAAAACATTATTTAGGATAACACTGATCTGATTGAGCTGGCAAGCCTCAACTAAACTAAATGCAGTCTTACCCGGCCAACTTCAACTAGATTTGTGACCATAACAATGCAGGCAGATTGCTCTTGCCAAGCCATCCTCCAGAAATCATACACTGTTTCATGAACTGGGCCTATACAAACAGAAAAATAAAGATCAGTAGGTTGAAAGAGACAAAACCATGACCCTTATTCCTATTTTCATCTGTGACATATGTGGGTATATTTAAAAATGTTTGACAGTGTAGGAAATTATGTTTATGTATATATTCACGTGTGCAAATACAAGGTTAACAAAACTGAAGTTTTTATTTTCCTATACTTCCCTATACTTCAAATTGCAATTATTGCTTTATATTGGACTTGGAGAAAGATAAATAATCATCTTCTTCAGTGCTTTTTAATGAACTTTCTGGATAGGAATGTTTCCTAAAATGCTATCATGCAAATCCCATAGTTCTTAGAAGTTCTAGAAATGTTCACATAAATAGCTGTAAATGTTTTTAAAGTTTGATTTTAGTCAAGCTACGGGTCAATAAGCCAAAAAAGTATAAAAGTTCTTCACTAACTTAGGCAGTGCCAATCTCTGTTCAACAGAAAGTAGTATTTATATTTCAATACAAGTTTCTAAATGCAAATGAAATCTTGCCAGGAAGCTTAAATGAAAGCAATTAAAGTAGAGAGCAGAACAGATTCTTTTACCTTGGGTGGCAATGTAATGGCTCGGTCTCTGATATCCCTGAAACAACAGGCAAATAATTCATTCTTAGGATCAATAGGGTGCATTAAAATTATACGAACTACTAAAACTGTCTGGCCATTTACACAAAACGTTACAGAAATAGAAATCAAAGAGTGTGCATGAGTGATTATTTCAATTACACATTCTATATGGACAATCAACTGTCATACTTAATAATGTAACTACCCAGAATAAAAAATACAAATCTCAAGCCAGCACTTTCTCTGTTTAGCCAGAAACAGTGTTTGCTGGTGGTATTGGATACTACAAAAATCTTTTTTAAAATTAAATGTAATAGCAATAGTATATACAGGTCACCAAAATTCTACTAAAATACTTTGGTTATACATGAAGAAAAAAGAATCCTTGAAAACATTTTACTTAGGGTCCCCTGGAAGAAAAGGACTTAACTAAATGGAAATGAGAGGCTCTCAGTTTCAGATAATAAAATTCAATTTACAGAAATAAAAGCAACATGTGCCGCATGCAGGAAGATGTTAAAGTAATTGTGGCAGTCAGCATATGGTGTGGGCCAAATGTCAAGGGCAGCCACAAAAATCCAGACATCTTTCCAAAAAGCACTAAACTCACTTCAGAGGCAAACCCATGAACACCTGCAGGCGGTTTACGATTGGGCACTTTTGGTGGGTATCTAATAAACATCAAGCATGAAGGGACACCAATGCCATAAAATAGCTTTCATAGAAACATTTTAATCATCTTATCTCATTATTTAAAAATATATAATGTCCAGGTTCCTAGGGTCAAGGTTCTTTGTGTCTGATTTAATGTGACTTATCTTTGTTATCAAATTATGTCACTTTGTACAGTGACTAAAGAGATGTTATGATATATAAAAATCAACTAATACAATTTACAATAACACAATTATTTTTCTGCATGCTTACATTGCATTTTTTTTTAAAATGAATTTAAGCTTAAAATGGTAACCTGCATTTTACTCCTGGCAGGATTTCCTTTAGGAGACCAATTGAAATCTGGGTATAAGACTTGTTTATGGGTGACTGGAACATATAAGCAGCCATAAGTCAAACTTTATGAGCATTGGTGCCCCTTCAAAAAGGATAGCACTAGTGGGAGCACAAAGGAAAAACACATTCTAGAACTGAAGGCCTCTCTTCAGAGTTAAATCTACTAAACTGCATATTCATAATATTCCTGAAAATAATGAATGTATTAATTTGAATTACTATGGTTTAGTATTCCAACAACAGTAACACTAAGTAGGGTTTAGCAAATTTATGATCAATTTTTATTTTTTTATATAATATTACCCAATTATCTAAAGCTTAGTTAGAAGAACCCATTATTAAGTTTCATTAAAAAATCTCAGAGACAAAAATGTGAGACAAATCATGACTGCAGAAGGCAAATTGTCCAAATTAAAGCAAATAGTAGACAGTAAGTATAAATTCTACATTTCTATGGTTTCAAAAAAAGTACTCAAACTTCTTGCTATCTATTAATGTTTCACATATGATAGACACAATTTAATGGAACTCCATTTGAAAAATGTGTGAATCCTGGGTGAAAGTTGTGTAACACCTGCAGTCAAACATTTACACGCTGACCTCTTATTGAAGCATTAAAAGACATTTAAGGTAAAAAATGTGACGGTGCAATATATAAATATAAATATATATATATATATATATATATATATATATATATATATAAAATTTTCCTGTCAAGCCATTATTTGATGGTAGAAAAGAAAATAAAGTTGTCTCGGGAAATAATCAATACTGCTTTACTTCCCTTTAACAATATCTCATGTGAAATGACAAGTTTGGAGAAAACTTGTTGTTCACAGTTATGGTTTTTTCCCCCCATTCTAGAACTGGCATTTTAAAAAAGGACAGTGGGCATTTGCTTACTTTCCTTTAGGTTTTATATATCTTCTCTGCATAACACCAAATCTGTGGCCGAAGGTTTTATACATCTACCCTGCATGACACCAAACAGGGCCCAGCTTGTCCAGTCAATACACACAGATACAGAAGTCATGGCCAATGGGTAGTTCAATGTTATGTCATCTGATGAAAATCTGTAGCAATTTTAATTTGAATCCATAAAATGCCTAAGTTATTTAGATGATACCAGCCAAACACTCTGATACTAATGTTTAGACAATAATAAAAATGTTAAGTGTGCCAAGGTTAGAAGAGAGGCAAAATAGGTCCGCATTATATTATAAATGTTGGCTGTTTGGTGTGCTGCCTGAACTTTATGCAAGCTATTTTTGTTAGCTTCTCGTAGTTGTATTTGCAATTTGTCAGTGGCTAGTTTATATTTTAAACACCTGTTGGTGGTCTGGTAATCAGGTGCACCAGAAAAAGTAGTATTAGCAGCTCACAAACACAATATGGATGCCAAACTTAAAAAAGAGATAATAACCTCCTTAGCAGGCATAATTCTAAGTTAACCCATGTTTTATTTTTCACATTTAAAACCCCAACACTTAAATCCCCAAAGCATTATATATATTTTTTTGAAAGCAGAGGACCCATAAAATCATGTAAATTGCAATTGTTATGTCACACGATAAAGGCTCCTTTCACACAGGCATTCCGATCAGGTCCATCTGTCTTTTTCAGGCTGACTTGATCAGAAGGTTCATAAAGCCCTATGAACGGGTGGATGTAAACAGACTTGTGCCTGATTACACTCATCTACTTCTGGGTCCAATCAGTTCTAATTAAAAAACTGAAAAGGACTGCTTTCCTTTCTGGTTCGGCAGAACGGATCAGAGGTAACCTGATGAGAATGGACATTGGAGCCCGTTTACATCTGGCTGTCTACAGAGTGGGGTCTTCTTGTGTCCACTCTGAATAAACTGAGTGGGTATCGTTGTGACACCTGTCTTGAATGGCTCCGATCAGCAAAGGATCTGCTAACAGATCCCCTGCTGATCGGAGTGGACTCTGCTCCATGTGGAAGCGGCCTATTAGCTGAACTGTTTATCATGTCATTTTTTTCTTTTAGTAAAAAATACATTGAAATTCATTTTAGTGCATATAACGCAATAACATTTTCCAATTATCTGAAAATTATAACAGATGAGTTTGAATGTTTAATGATAAATAAAAAAAATATGTCAAGATTTATAATTGCATGCCACAACAAAACATCCACAAACTAGGATACCTCAAAACCTTCACAGCTCATCAATTTAGAACGAACTGTGAATATTGAACCTAAAGGTTTTACTTTAACTATGACAGGTGCAGTAATACCCAATAGTCTTTAGAGAGCCATCAGAGGTCTTTAAGGCACCTAATGCCTCCTCAGCACTCCCCCCAGCTTGACTGAATACAAATTCTGACAGCTCTGATCCCAAAAGTACTCTGGAGTTCTTCCTGGTTCATTGCTCCTAGGGGAGATCAAGAAATAGATGTTTCTCATTTTCCCTCTGCCTGACATCTTCAATAGATGTCCTGGGCTCCCATAAGGCACACGTGAGCCTAGGATACATGAGGGAGGGTGCAATATCTCTGATATACTATATATAGAAGTGATAAGGCCTCTGTAAAGTGAATCATTTCTATATGACTGGTCAAAGCCAGCTGAACAAAAAGAAATACAAACAGACCATTCATTTCAACAATATTCTTCCCAGAAGATTATATGTGCATTTATCAAAATTTTGACTTGCTATTTGCCTATAAAAACTTCCCATGAGAAAAAAAAAATCCAAAAGACCTGAGACTACTGCTGGGCACAGGCATCCTGGATGTAATGTCCTCAGTCACAACAAACTCAGAGCCCTGACACTTTGTAGTATTCTAATTCACTCCACTCCAGCTGCTACATAAAAAATTATGTTGGGAGAGGACAGGGGTGCCATTACAGTACAGCACAGTGAGTATTTACAGAAATGAGACGAGCTATGATGTGCAAGGAGAGGAGACTTGAATTGACTCTTCTGAAGTAGGCACATTTGCTAGCAAGTTCAGAGCCACATGGCAAATCAATTAAAAAAAAAAAATGATGATGGAAAGGAAAAGCACTGCAAGTACGCATTTTAAACTGGTAACAGGTTTTCTTTAAAGTAAACCTGTTATGACAGAATTATGGGAGGTCCTTATAAACTTCCATCTAAAAAAAGTCAACTTCCAGGCAGTTAAGCTGGCCCATTTTTATTGTCGGAATGACTGACCCAAAACTATAATGCATACAGGAAGTAAAGGGCCTTTTTATAAAAACTGGCAAAAATAGATCTCAATATACCTATTTTATAAAAGTTGTAATACGAGGTTGTGATGTTGAAGAGAAACTAACAACATAATACAAAGCATCCAAACTGAAAAAAATAGTGATGTCAAAAAAGTAAAGTGAAAGCAAATTTTAATATATGTAATTACCTTTCCTTTCCCCAGCACCCTAGAAATAATAAATTACATTAGGTTTAAAGCTTAACTCCATCTTTTTGTACACTTTACATTTTGTTTGGGTCAAGCTGGCCCAAATGAACTGTGTCCCTCACTAACATGTGAGGTTGCTGGATGTACAGTATAAACTGTATGTAGTGGAGTCTACATGCAGCACACAGCACTATGGTCTGAGTGCAAGCCAAGACCTTCCTGTCGCAGACCAGGAACACAATAGAGTCTGTCTGAGCAGCGCTCAGCGATTCATAGAAATCGATGTATGCTGTATGTAGCCTCAGCATGTGCGATTCAGAAGCAGTTCCCATAGAAGTCAATAGTCTATAATTCGCAACTGAATCAGACTGCACTGCTCAGAAATTGGACAGGACTGTTTTTCATTCTGAACTGCCAGTGCACGGGACATACACTATGTTGCCAAAAGTATTGGGACACCCCTCTAACTCATTGGATTAAGGTGTTCCAATCACCTCCATGGCCACAGATGTATAAAATCAAGCACCTAGGCATGGAGACTGCTTCTACAAACATTTGTGAAAGAATGGGCCACTCTCAGGACCTCAGTGAATTTAAGTGTGGCACCGTGATAGGTTGCCACCTGGGCAAGAAGTCCATCCGTGAAATTTCCTTGTGACTAAATATTCCACAGTCAACTGTTAGTGGTTTTATAACAAAGTGGAACTGGGAATAACAGCAACTCAGCCACGAAATGGTAGGCCACATAAAATGACAGAGCAGGGTCAGTGCATGCTGAAGAGCACAGTGCGTAGAAGTCGCCAACTGTCTGCAGAGTCAATGGCTAAAGACCTCCAAACTTCATGTGGCCGTCAGATTAGCACAACAGTGCATAGAGAGCTTCATGGAATAGGTTTCCATGGCCGAGCAGCTGCATCCAAGCCTTACATCACCAAGTGCAATGCAAAGCATCAGATGCAGTGGTGTAAAGCACGCTGCCACTGGACTCTAGAGCAGCGGAAACGTGTTCTCTGGATTGACAAATCGCGCTTCTCTGTTTGCAATCTGATGGATGTGTCTGGGTTTGGCGGTTTCCAGGAGAACAGTACTTGCCTGACTGCATTGTGCCAAGTGTAAAGTTTGGTGAAGGAAGGGTTATGGTGTGGGGTTTGTTTTTTTAAGGGGTTGGGCTTGGCCCTGAGTTCCAGTGAAGAAAATCGTAAGGAGCCAGAATACCAAGACATTTTGGACAATTTCATGCTCCCAACTTTGTGGGAACAGTTTGGGGATGGCGCCTTCCTGTTCCAACATGACTGCGCACCAGTGCACAAAGCCAGGTCCATAAAGACATGCATGAGCAAGTTTGTGGTGGAGGCAGCTGCAGGCATCATCCTGGTATAACCACTTGAAATCCAGCAAAATATGGGTACGTCGCTGATTGTCAAGTGGTTATACACAGATGAATCTGCATGAAATCATCTATTAGATGTAAAGAAATTTAGCCATTTATACTTTTACAAACAAGGCCTTAAAAATCTAACAGAAGGTGTGGCTATTCTACTGAATCCACACTAAGGTTATGCTATGTGGTAGATGTAAACAATACTGGGCTGAGTTTATTTATTCGTGGGCTAATGAATCTCTTATTTCACATACTATTACTGATTTTAAAGATCTATGAATTTACAGACACACATTAGAACAATCTAAAAATAAACATTCTAAACAAAAACCAAAAAAACCAACACATTAAGTAAAAAAAAATATGATGCAGCCAGACAATCAACATCAGAAAGAAATATGAGCAAGGGAGGTTTACCATTGGGAAAATAGAAAGCATTTCAGGGACTTAAAAAAAAAAATGTACTGGTGCCAGGTTAGTGTATTGTGGCTATATAATTACTCTACAAAAAAAAAAAGAGAAAAAAAAAGTAACAAGACAGAATGAAAATAAGAAAATATGTAACAAAGTTAATCAGGTGGAGCATGCACAGATGTCAGGTAAATAAGCATTAGTAGGAATTACAAAGTAACTGGGAACAATTTCTATATTAAATGTTTATTGTAGGGTTCTGTTATTCACATATAGTAGTACTTACATCCCTGTACAGCCAAATCTACAGGCCAAACCAAAGTCAGGTGTGAAAGAAAGCACAATAATGTCAGTGAGTACTCAGACTTAGAACAAGCAAAGTGTACAGTTTCTCTTCTTTTAAACACTTGCAGTCAACTTCATAGGCATGACATGCGGGGAAAAAAAAAACACATATACAACAAGCTGAGAGCTGAAGGCATGCAGGGGAATAGCAGGGGCTGTGCAGCTCACTTACATCAATGTAATTTGCATTTATGTAGTCAGAGGATGGGTCATCTTCCACTGGCTGAAGGATGACTCTTGAGTGGTCATCTGGTCAAGAGAAGAAAACAATGAATCTATCAAGTATACAGCCCTTTGCTCTATGGAACAGCTAGTAAGACTAAGTTACCTTGTTGAGACAATTTGCACACCATTTCTTGCAGGAAACTAAAACTCAGGTATGCTTCATCAAGTAACCAGATTGTAGCAGCTCAGTAAAAAATATGCAAGCATTTTGTATGTTTTTGAAATACTTATTTTGCCTGCAATCTTGACTAATAAGCCACATGGCAATTATAACTCCAGTGTGGGAGAAAAAAATAAAACATAGGTAGCCCATCATTTGAAAAATTAAAAATGAAGCTAATGCTGAAATACTCACACCCTGTCCCTTTCCAGTTTTTCATACCACTTCCCGTGAGCCTAGACCGTCATGTCATTTTTAAGAAAAAGAAGTGTGGGAAGGGGAAAACAGAGGCTTGGAAGACAGGATTTGTTTTTAAGCTGGAAATTCACCTTAACAAATATGGTTAGAAAAGTGAATGTTGAAGCATAAATGCTAAAATGTGTGGTCTCGTGAGCTACTATGGTGTATACAAAGTGTTAATAAATAATTAAATATTGTGAATGATGCTAAAATGGTGTACAAAGCAATATTGTATCGAAATAAAATATGAGCATAGCAATTTGTTATCATTTGTATTGCATTTTTTAGAGAAGAGCGACACTTTTACTTTAATTTGAAGCATGAATGGTTTATTAAAAATCATTTTAAGGTCAGTATCTTCTTAAAACTCTTCCTTGCGACTAAAATATGTTGCTCAGAAAACGTATGACAGCTAGCTGGACTGGGAGTTTGGTTGTTTATGCACACAATTTTCTTATACAGTCTCAAGTAGATGTGGGTAACAGGAAAAAAACAATTGATGTAAAGTGGGTCTGACTTGGAGAAACCAATATCTAAACTAAATAACTGGACATAAAGGAATCCTCAGAAGCACAGAATTCATTTCAATAATGAACACAACTTACAGGCAATGATGTTTCCATATCTATTCTTTGTTCGGTTCTGGTCTTTCTTAGCAACATCCCATGAAGCAGACTGACCCTCAAAGAAACTCTGTAAATATTAAAATATACAGTTCATCCTCATAAATAGAAGTGTTGTTGTAAAGAGAGATGCAACAAGCCTGCCTTAGGTCAGCCAGAAAAATGAGGACAATAGTTAAAGCACATATATTTGTGTCATGCTAATTTTTTTTTTTTTAATTTCTTGATGTCTAAACTGTGCTTTATTGGATTTCAGCATTTACCTCATATTCCTCTTTGAATCCATAGCTGTCAGATGTTTTCATAAGATTTATATGTTGTAATAAGTCAGCAACCCTTATGGCTGGATGAAGCTGTCCAGTTTGGTATGGAGATTCTGTTCCCTCACACAGGTAACGAGGAACATCTAAAAGACGGCTGGATTCAGCTGTTGCGGTGTGGTTTTCATCTGTAAAGAAATAAAGAAATGTTTAGCTGCAGCAAATTAATAAAATGGTTGTTTTTAAAAGTATGTACGGTACAAAGATTAGCTCAGTTCTCTATATTTATGAATGTAGTACAGTAACCCCCCAAACACATCGGGTGTGACTTGGCATGCGATTTGCATGCCATGCGACTTGAAAATCGTATGCAAAGTTGCACCCTATTGTCCACTATTACAGCGGTCATATCGGTGTTCAGAGCCGCACTGATTTATAAAGTAGTGCATGCATTACTTTTGGTACGAATTGCATAGACATCTGTGTCAGATGTCTTGCAAAGCGCACCAAAACTTCACCATAAGTCGCACGATTTCAAAATCGGCTTTGATGTGACCTGGGTGTAAAGCTGGCCATAGATGGTTTGAATCTCTAGATTCGAAGCATATATGGGCAGGCTGGGTACAACCAGCCTTTCGGATTTTACATGTGATTATTGCTAGCAGCTAATGGAAGACATACAAGACCACTGATAATCTCCCTCGATCCGGAGCTCCACGCAAGATCTCACCCCGTGGGGTCAAAATGATCACAAGAACGGTGAGCAAAAATCCCAGGACCACACGGGAGGAACTAGTGAATGACCTGCAGAGCGCTGGGATCAGCATAACAAAGGCTACCATCAGTAACACACTACGCCGCCAGGGACTCAGATCCTGCAGTGCCAGGCGTGTCCCCCTGCTTAAGCCAGTACATGTCCGGGCCCGTCTGAAGTTTGCTAGAGAGCATTTGGATGATCCAGAAGAGGATTGGGAGAATGTCATATAGTCAGATGAAACCAAAATAGAACTGTCTGGTAGAAACACAACTCATCGTGTTTTGAGGAGAGAGAATGCCGAGTTGCATCCAAAGAACACCATACCTACAGTGAAGCATGGGGGTGGAAACATCATGCTTTCGGGCAGTTTCTCCGCAAAGGGACCAGGACAACTGATTCTTGTACAGGACAGAATGAATGGGGCCATGTATCGTGAGATTTTGAGTGCAAACCTCCTTCCATCAGCAAGGGCATTGAAGATGAAACGTGGCTGGGTCTTCCAACATGACAATGATCCCAAACATACCACCTGGGCAACGAAGGAGTGGCTTCGTAAGAAGCATTTCAAGGTCCTGGAGTGGCCTAGGCAGTCTCCAGATCTCAACCCCATAGAAAACCTTTGGAGGGAGTTGAAAGTCCTTGTTGCCCAGTGACAGCCCCAAAACATCACTGCTCTAGAGGAGATCTGCATGGAGGAATGGGCCAACATACCAGCAACAGTGTGTGCTAACCTTGTGAAGACTTACAGGAAATGTTTGACCTCTGTCATTGCCAACAAAGGATATATAACAAAGTATTGAGATGAACTTTTGATATTGACCAAATACTTATTTTCCACCATAATTTGCAAATAAATTCTTTCCAAATCAGCCAATGTGATTGTCTGGATTTTTTTTTCTCATTTTGTCTCTCATAGTTGAGGTCTACCTATGATGCCAATTACAGGCCTCTCTCATCTTTTTAAGTGGGAGAACTTGCACAATTGGTGGCCGACTAAATACTTTTTTGCCCCACTGTAAAATACAAAAATTCATTTGGGTACAGTGCTGCTTGACCATGCAATGGTTATTCAAAGTCTGACAGCGCTGAAAGCTGAAAGGGGGTAAAAGTGCCCGGTATTCAAGTATTTAAATTAAAACCAGGATCTCAGGGGCTCAAGCAAACATATTGCCAAGCAGTGTGCAGGTTTGAGGGACCATTGTTGTTTCTATGTACTCTAAATATTACAGTGTTACTATATGAAAACCTATTTAATTAAGTAATTGCTGGATTTTCAGTAAAAAGAAAGGTGCAGTGGTCATTAACCCAAACCTCTGTCCAACATTTCTACAGTAAGCCTGCTGTCCACTTACAACTTTCTGAAAGTGGTAACATGGGAAAGAGGATAGGATAAGGTGGACACATACAAGATGTTAATGGAGACACCATAGTCTCCATTTGTCCCGAACGCATACTGTATCTACAAAGCCTCTCAAAGCTTACCATTCAGGTTTAGGTAGCAACTCCTCTAGTTAATCCACAGCTCAGCTTGTCCTACATACATGGTTATAGTAACATTGTGTAAAAACAGAAAGCCATGAGAGCTATTAAGCAGTCTTACTCTTTTGCTGGATAGTCATGGTCTCTCTGACATTCTCTGACTAGGACTCAAAAATACCTAAAGAATTGCTTTATACTCCACTTTATTTTAATTGCCAAACAATTAATACTCATAGCATAGCCTGGAAAGAATAACATTGTGATTATTTCTCCGTTTAATAAAAATAACCACATTTGCTGAAGGCAATCTGCAGGTAGAGCTTCTAATTGAGGGATCATAGGTAAATCAGTGTAAGGCTTCATGTACATGGGATGTTTGGAAAACACTTCTGAACGATGGAAACTGACTGCTGGAAAACGTAGGTTAAAAAACATCTGTTTAGCCGTGTTTGCATACTGTGTTTAGAAGTGTTTTATAAAGATAACCTCAGGAGACCTTCCAAAATGCCCAGAATGCACTGAAAAACAGTACAAAAATTAACTATTTCAGACATTTTGAGAGAAATAGAGAGAGCAGAAGCAGAGAGAGTAGTATTTGTTGAGATTAGCGGTTTTGTTCTGTGCAGAAATTTTTGCAGCAGTGTCTAACATATTTTCTTTCATGCGAAACCTCAAAGTATGGTGTACCAGGTCCATTTGAGTATGCTTTGCATGCAATTTTCATGATGAAAAAAGGCTCTGGACAGCATTTGGAAATGGAAGAGTTAAAATAAATTTTCAATGCAAATGCTTATAAACGCGGTTAGCATTTGAAACGCTGATAAAATCTACTCCTGAAAGCAAGTTTGGTGCGTACAAAAAACCGACTGTAAACTCAACTGCCTGTAAATGACAGTGTACATGGACACATAGGAAAACATTAAGGGGAGTTCAGGGGCAGCTGAAAAAAAACACAGAAAATCTCCTAAGCGTGAGTTTATCAGCTGCAGTGTACATGGAGCCTTAGCATGACAAGCATAATGCTTTACGGTTTCAAACTACAATTTATGAAGACAAAAGTTGTTACTTCTTTAGATGGTTTGTGGGACACTTTTTGATTTCTTATGGAACTGAGCAGACTGGAATGTAATATATTTATTTTAATGTAATTAATCAGGCCTTTTAAGGGAGCTCAAGAGTAAATGTTCCATTAAATATGGGTGACATATCTTTTTTCATTTGTGCAATAGCTTGAAATAAACCAGACCTATGTTGCATGCTTCATTGTGTCAGAGGTACAGAGGGTAGGCAGCTGGCAGCAACAGCTGGGAGTGGCAAGCTGGCAGCTGCCTTTATATCACGGAGTGGCACCAAGAGTGTTAAGCCTAGCTTTCGAATTGTTCGGAATGTCACATAAAGACCTAATTTCAAAAGTAAGATACTGCAAAAAAGTATTAATACAATAGGACACCTTCCTACTTACCAGTGATTGGCACTGTACCAGCCAGAGCAGCAGAAAATGAAAACACAAAACATGTTTCTGTATAAAATCTTGACAAGCACTTGAGTCAGGCTACATTAGGTAGATATACAAAACGGTGGTATGTTTATGGGTAGCGGGGATGGGTGAAATGGATGAACAATACAGCCATGCAGACAAAAAAAAAAAAATACAGTTGATAACTGCAAGGACTACTTCTACTACTAAACCAAAAAAGCAATGTACAGAAAAGCATACAAAGTGTACACAACACTCAACGTCATATCTTATCTAAGCAACACTAAATAAAATGCATTTTGCCACAATTATGAGATTTAATCTGTTAATCTGACAGCAAAATCCTAAAGGATATTTTTCACAAAACACAATTCTGTGTGTTACTACAGAGAGCTGGAGCAATATTTCCCAGAACAATTTACAAACTACTAGCAACTTTATTTTTGTATACTGACATGAAATAGAAAAACTAATGTGATATACATAAATGCTTGATTATTTATTTGATTTGATTTTTTTCTATGAATGTGAACCTGTACTTTGCCTATTTTGGGTAATGGATTAACTTTAGATGAGAAATTTTAAGCATGCTGTACTTGCTTCACCTTGTGCTTCCCTGCCACCCCAATCCCCCCAAATAGGTATGGGGAAATTACACAACAATCATTCAGGCCCTTCCAAAATGCAGCAGTCAGTGCCTGAGAAGCCAATCTCCAGGCGTGCGGGCTATCACATGGAGAAAGAGGAAATGTACATTTCATCTTGCTCAGCAACCAAAATTTACACAGGCATGTCCGACCTCTTGGAGTCTGACTCTGATGACATGGGAGTATGTGGACTGTAAATACGGCAAGCTTAAAAGAGTTCTAGGTTTACTTTAACTTTAAATTGTTTGTTTATGCCAAGTTGGCCAGAACAATCTGGCACTGGGAGTGCTGTAACAGACTGTAGCAGCATTAGCTACATACAGTAAGTGGTGGTGTGTTTCAGCAGCAGTAAAATCAACTTCCTATCTGCACCAGAAATAAAAAGACTTAGTCTTAGTGCATCTCTGCAATTCAAAATACAGGCTTACCTCGGTTTACGAATTGAATACGTTCTGCGGGATTTTCCGCACTGCGAAAAATTCGTAAACCGAAACGTGGTTTTCTAATAGGAGTGCATTGAAAGCCAAATAATCCGTTCCGGAGGTCATAAAAAAGTAAAAAAAAGTCTTATCTATTCAAAACGCTTGATAAAGTGCACTTTAAAGGCATAAATACTGTACAGGGATATGATTAAAAATTAATTTGTAAATGCATTGAAAACAAAATAATCTGTTCGTATTGCGAAAAAAAAATTGTAAACCAAGGTATTATTTTCAATGGATTTTCATTTGTAAATCGAAAATTACATTAACGAGGTGTGCATAAACTGAAGTACGCCTGTATTTTCATCAAAAGAATACAAGCTCTTAATGTCGTCTGCCCACCTCTCCCTCTCCACGAATCAGAGGAAAAATCAGAAGAAAAGGCCTCTTCTGAGTGGAGGAGATGACGTAAGCCTGACTCTCTCTGGCAGCAGAGAGGAAGTTGCTTGTACTGCTTTCAGAACTCAGCACTGCTTACTGTAAGCAGCTAATGCTACTACATTCTATTACAGCAGGCCCAGTGATCAGACCATTCTAGTATGGAAACTATTCAAAGTTTAAGTAAATCTGGAATTCAATTTTAATCTTCCTTAGTACAGGTTCCATTTAAGGGAAAACATTTTAAAATGCCATCCATATTAGAGGATAGACATTAAAAGCAAGAAAACCAAAATGTAAACATACTTTACATCTTGTTTTCAGTACATTGGAATAAAGTACTTTGATAGTACAAGAAATGATTTTATATTTCAGTATGGCCTTAGTTGAATACTGAAGTAAAAATAACAGGGTCATAGTTATCTACTCCTGCCTACTGAAATTAAATGCCTTTGGGATGTTCAAGATTTTTTTTTTTTAAACTAGGTTTATGAGTCCAGATTACCTGCTGGCATTTATTTTACAGGAGCACATATTTCTCTTTGTTTTATCAAGATAAAAATAAAGCCCTTGAAATAGCTTGATATTGTATGTTTATTTGTGACTAAGCTTTTACCATAGAAAAGATAATTGGAAAAGAAGTGTATCACAGGCGTGAAATAGAAAATGGAACCTGAAATAAAGTACCGACTACAAAACCGCAGTGCTCAGTAACAGAACTATCTTACTCAAACTACTTTTAAAAATGTGTTCTTTTTACCCTGTGCCTTCTTAAACTAATTTGTCAGTAATTGTGTAGTTCTTCGCTAGAGGATCCCCAACTATCCTTCATAATTTGCCAGGTTCATAAGCTGATGTTAAGAGCCAGGGAAATACTGGTTGAAGCCAACTGATGACTGCAACTCTGCACATCAGAAGTATAATGCTATTGAAAAAAAGGACATTTGAGTAAAAATAAAGTCAAATTAATGTAAATACGTTACAAATAAATATAACAAAACAAAATTGTGTTCCACAAGACTATGATTTACTGTAAAAACCTACAACCACAAGATTTGCTAACCTAAAATTTCCCAGGACATACCCTAGCAAGCAAAAGCAGTTTCCATATTTGTTGACCTATTGTTAAAACCCTCTTATCATATATAACCATCTAAAGAGTACATCCCACTTGTTCAAATAGTAATATATACATGAGTTTTATTCTATTTTGTAATTATGGAAAAGAGAGCCATTTCCTTCAAATCTTCTTCTGCCAATAATTTAATTCTGGATTTATAAACCGTTGTGCAGAGCATTTACACTTGCAAACTTTGCTAGTTTAAAAAACTAGTATAAATGTTATTCTCCATATACTGTAGATGTAGGAGCTGGCCAAGCACAATAAATTCTAATAAATGATTTCCAAGAAATCAACCCTTGAAATATGCTTCTGATACAGAGCAAACACACACACACTGAATGCATGTCTGCTTAACTCTCCATAGGCTTGAAACCTGTGAGGTACACTGGAAGAATGTAGTCAGAAAAGATGCTGGGTAGTGGATGAAAAAATTCCACAAGACAAAAACCCTTTTTACAATGTGATCCATGCCTTATCTTTGCAAATATCTGTACCATATACATTTTGAGATTGGTACTCCAGTGAGTTAAAATACTTTGAATAGTGTGACAATCAGACAACATGTATTAGAGATACATACCTGTAGTCCTATTGTAATGGAGATTTTACAGTACTAATTCTGGCAAAAATTCTGTATGCATGAGAAATATACTTAAACAGGACCTGCCTGTTTGAAATCACATGCTTTTAGTGGGAAATTCTAACTAATCACTAAATAAATGCTCTTAACATTGAGTCACATGCAAGAAAATCATTCATGCGTGAACTTGTGATAATGTCAGACTAGGTCCTCACCTAACACAGCAGTCGGCACAAGTGGATCATTGGGCACTGCAGGAAAACAAAGCTCATGAAAATTCACATTACCTCCAGTATTGGCAGTTGGAAACAGACAAAAAAAAAAAATTAGCACAAGACATCACTGGCTATTAACAGATGAATTCTTCCAGCAGGCCAACAAGGACAATAAAAGTGCATTACGGACCTCGATGACAAGACCAAATCGGCCTTCAGTTTACAAGTTCCAGTATCTAAAGCTTATGCACTCACAAAGAAATGAGGAGACTTGCTCTTCAGATTTTAGCAAGTCAGTATATAATCATTGGTCACTACACAATAAAGATTGCCCTGAGGCTGTTAATTTACAGGACAAACAGAATATGAATGCATGTGTTGAACTTATCTTTATATGACATGCATTATTTGTGGATGGATGGGCCACTTTTATAAAGCTGATGTAACAAACGAATAGCTCTAGCATATAATGATCATTCAAACAGCCAATAAAAGCATTGCTGCAAGAGATGTATGGAGGAAGCAACTAAGGAGCGGAGTAAAAGAAGCAGATACAGTGGAATTTAGTGTCAAAAAATCATCATTAAAGCCATGTAAAAATTGTGCACTATCAATATTCAGCGCCGATAGATCCACAAGTTGCATACTATAACCCTGTATATTACATAATCATTTCTACCGACCTCCATCTAATAACGTCAAAATGAACATGTGTTAAAGCTAAACTTCTGGAACAATAAAAAAAAAATTAAAATTAAAAAGACACTGTCACTTTCCTGTCACTGCACAACAGGTTATCCTACACAATGTTCAACGCTCCTGCAACATATATGCCACCATTATTTTGTTTCTCCCATACATTTCCTGGTGTGTCAAAGGCTTCCTTTGAGCACAGGTAGCTGCTACCTCTCCCTAGCCCTGTGTATGAGTAGTCCAAGTAGCAGGTACCTGTGAAGTCTTGGAACAGTTGTTAGTTTCTTTGAACTCTGGCTGTACTTAGCAGGCACTTAAATACTGTATAAGCATGTAGACATATCGGGGTTTATTTACTAAAGCTGGAGAGTGCAAAATCAGACTCACTTCTGCATAGAAACCAATCAGCTTCCAGGTTTCATTGCCAAAGCTTCATTGAAAAAGCTGAGGTTAGAAGCTGATTGGTTTCTATGCAGAAGGGAGTCTGATTTTGGACTCTCCAGCTTTAGTAAATAAACCCCATCCTGTCATGTTATCTTCAGTGGACACGACAGGATTAGACTTATGAGCATGCAATTGACCGGCAGTCTAATAAATGTATACAAGCAGAAGAATCAAAAAGCTCTACTGCAAAGACACATTCTGCTGTCACCAGAAACAAGCTAGTGCTGTCTGGGGCAGTCAGCCTTGATTTCAGAAAGCTTGGACATTGCTACATTTATCCAGCTAAAGAGAGAATCTTATTACTACCATGACTCTAATGCTGGGAGTTATAACAGCAGCCATTGACACCGATGCTGGGGGTCTTGATTGTGTTCTTTGACATCAATGCGAATGATTAACTATTGCTGCCACTGACATTGCCTTCTTTTCAGTGTGTATTGCAGCACGCTATAAAAAAAAATTCAGCAGGACTAATACTTTTGGGCATTGAGGTGCATTACAGCCATTTCATTTGCATTTCAATGCACAAAAAATGCTGTTTTGTGTGGCCCTCTCCTAGTGTTAGGGATTGTATTGAGGACCTCTAAAATTTTCAAGTTGACCACCACTGTTCTATAGTATTCCCCTTTACTCCTTCACCTGCAGCAATAGTGGGGGAAATAATTATTTGATTCCCTGCAGATTTTGTAGGTTTTCCCACTTACAAAGAAATGAATGGTCTATAAATTTTATCATATGTATTTTAAAAGATTGAGACAGAATATCAACCAAAAATCCAGGAAAAACACATGATACAAATGTTATAAATTGAGCTGCAGTTCAGTGAGTAAAATAAGTATTTGATCCCCAAGAAAAACTTGATGGAAAAACCCCTGTTGGCAAGCACAGAGGTAAGACGTTTCTTGTAGTTGGTTGCTAGGTTTGCACACATCTCAGGAGGGATTTTGGTCCACTCTCCTTTACAGATCTTCTTGAAATCCTTAAGGTTTGTTGGCTGTTGCTTGACAACTCAAAGTTTTAGCTCCCTCTATAAATTTTCTATAGGATTAAGGTCTGAAGACCACTCCATGACCTTAATTGTGCTTCTTCTTGAGACACTCCTTTGTTGCCTTGGCGGTATGTTTTGGGTCATTGTCATGCTGGAAGACCCATCTTCAGTGTTCTGCTTGAAGGAAGAAGGTTCACATCCAAGATTTTACAATACATGGCCCCGTCCAGTGGCCCCTCAATGCAGCAAAGTTGGTCTGTACCTTTAGCAGAGAGAGAGTCCCAAAGCATAATGTTTCTACCCCCGTGCTTGACTGTAGGGATGGTGTTCTTATGGTCATAGTTAGCATTTTTCTACTTCTAAATAAAGTGAGTCGAGTTAATGCCAAAGAGCTCAATTTTGGTCACATCTGACCACAGCACATTCTCCCAATCCTGCTCTGAATCATTTAGATGTTCATTGGCAAACTTCAAACTGGCCTGTACATGTGCCTTCTTGAGGAGGGGGATGTTGTGGGCACTGCAGGATTTCAATCCAAGGTGGCATATTGTGTTACCAATGGTTTGTTTGGTGACTGTGGTCCCAACTGCCTTGACATCATTCACAAGCTCCTCCCGTGTAAGTTCTGGGCTGATCCCTCACTTTTCTCATGATCATCCTTACTCCATGAGGCAAAATCCTCCATGGAGCTCCAGACCAAGGGTGATTGATGGCTATTTTGTATTTCTTTCATTTGCGAAAAATCGCTCCAACAGTTGTTTCCTTCTCACTAAGCTTCTTGCTGATGGTCTTGTAGCCCATTCCAGCCTTGTGCAGGACTACAATCCTGTCCCTGATGTCCTTTGACAGCTCTTTGGTCATTTGCCCATGATGGTGAGGTTTGAATGGAAGAAATAGATTCTGTGGACAGATGTCCATTATACACATAAGCTGTCATTAGGAGCACCTTCCTAAATTGAAAGGACTAGTCTGTGTACCACATGCGCACAAAGCCAGTCTGTGGGAGCCAGAATTATTGTTGGTTGGTAGGAGATAAAATACCTATTTTACTCACTGAACTGCAACTCAATTTATAACATTTGTATCCTGCTTTTTTTGGATTTTTGGTTGATATTCTGTCTCCATCATTTAAACTACACTAAAATTAAAAATTATAGACCCTTCATTTCTTTGTGAGTAAACTTACAAATCTGCAGGGGACAAAAATGTATTTTCCCCACTGTGTATAACATATTATTTAGGTAGAGTAATGGAAGGCGTAGACATGCCTGGCCAGAACATTGAGTAATTAGACTAGGGCTAGTATATGCACGAAGGGAAGGGCCTATACTAGGGAACTGACTCTCCTGGAGTAGTTAAAGCTTAAAGAGTACCTTAACTTTTGTGGAAAATGTATATTGCATTTTACCAAACTTTGTTGCAGATTCCTACCTGCTTCTGTTCTGAATAAATAGCTGTTTGTTTCACTATGTCCTTTAAATATGGATTTAGAATGGGAGTCTCGTATTCGTTATAATCAGTTGGTGCACCTTCAGTGTTCTGATGAGAGAAGTATTTAGCCCTTTGGGAGTAACTCCTCAAAAAATTAATTTCTGTTGCACAGGATGCCTAAAATCTGACTTCCCTCAGTGGAGACTTCTGTCAAAACCAGTGAGTCAACTGCATAAGCAGGAAATAACATTTTTGTAGATGTTCTGTAACCAAACAGAACTCCTCCCCCCCACCCCAAAAAAAACCCCCACAACAAAACTCCTCCAGGTTGCCATATTGCAATGAATTTTACAAAACATTACAGCACTGTAGGTTGAAATGGAAAAGTAATTTTTAAAAACATTAAATTACAATATGGCTAATGTAGCATTTGTTTATGTTGTATTACTTTATTTGCTAGAGTTTTTTCCCATGAAAGCATCAGGGACAGTACTAAAATTGAATAAAAATGTGTTTCCCCATCTGCTGGTGGTTGCTATGTTGATTTGTGGAAAGAAAAAATAATGCAAGTAAGCATATAAAAACTCTATTTTACCTACAAATTATTAGTAGGTGATAGACTCTCTTTAAAATAATTAAATGTGTTTTACATACAACATTAAGTTTCTTAATCTGTCTCAATATCAATCTCCGTCATCACTGTCACCCAATGCTCAGAATGGGAGACAAAGGTGCAGCAATCTGGCTCTGTGGCATGCACATATGCGTATAAGTAGCATACGGCTAGGAGGAGAGAGCAGAGTAAGCAGATCTAATGGCTTATCAGTATGTTTCTTATGTTTTATTTACAAATGTGCAGTGTGGGTGGTCTGTAATCTTACACTTAAACAAAAAAATCAGTCTCAACCTCCTGGCTTTGCTGTCTGGCAAAGGTGCAGGAAACATAAAAGTGGAATTTACAAATCCTTTCGTGGATAGGAAAATATGTGAATTTAAGCTGTGTTTCTGGCCATTTGCCTGGGGTCTCACTAAAATACTATTAGTCTGACAGGTATGGTAATGTTACCAATTAATGGCTACAAGGGTAGAAAGCCCAATACAACTATGTTTACCTTAAAGTCCAAGGTCACTCGAAAGAATCTGTTTGATAGAATGCTGGGAGGTCTGGCAATATGAACTGTGGGTTCAGAAACCAGGTCAGCATATTTATTATGGTAATTATGAGGCATGTCCATTCCTTTTGGTAAATTTCTTATGCATTTTATATTTAGGAGAATGCATCAGGAATAGTGGGGATAACCACAGATGGGTAGGAACAAAGTATGTGTCTGCAGTTGAGAAATGATGTTGCTGCTTTCTCCAGGAAGTGCAAGATGCCAGTATTTCATTTAGCCCTTCAGACTATACCTATAGCTAAAATGCCACTTAAAGTGGATCTGCTGACAGCCTAAATATTTACTGCTGTTCAGTGGCTTCTAGGCTTCAACAAAATGGCAGCTTCCAGCAAGAAGAAACAGGAACAATGCTGGAGGAAATTTACAGCACACACTAATTTTGGTAACATCATTACTAATGTGGAATGTATGTTCCTTGCTATAGAACATTTTTTAAATCAAGTTGTTATGGGTAAAGTTTGACCTTAAAAATAGACTGCCTCTTTAAAGTGGCAGTAAACCATTTTCTTAATTTTACTTACAGGTAAACTTACCTGTAGGTAAAATGAATATCTCCAAAGTGTGCACCATTTAGGAGATATTCTAGCAAGCATCGGCGCATGCGATCTGAAGGAATGGCATACCCATGCTGTTCCTTCAGAGCTCTGCCGCAGCCGTGGCTCCTGTGCATATGCGTGGGAGTGAAGCCATCGCAGCTCAGCCATTCAAGCGGCCACAGCCCAGGAACCCAGAAGGAAGACCAGGTGAAGATGGAAGCAGAGGTGACAGCACTCTGCTGGAGGGCTTTGTTTCAAGGGAAGTCTTTCATAATGTCCTGGTATGCGCACATTATGCCTTTACCTTGCAAGGGGAATTTTTTTTTTTCCCCCATTTACCTTTACTACCACTTTAAGTGATGATTTTTTTCTGAACGTTGTGCATCTAATCTAAGAGTCAATTGAAATTGAGTCAAATTAAAAAAAAAAAAAAATCTGAATTCTTTAACTGGGCCAGGGGTTTGTTCACTTGTTATCTCTTTAGTCTATATTAATGAAATAGATGTAAGTGGACAATAAAACAATGTTAGGATATATGTTCACATGTACAAAATCTTAATGTTCTAAATAGCAAAGATTTCTAGAAAAGTGCTGAAATTTTAGCATTAAATTGCTTTGCAACCTTGAATAAATTCATACATTTTAAGCCTGATCAGAATATAAAATTATTCAATCCCTTCTATAGCATCATGCATACAACATATTTTTTTTGGATTATGTTGCCTTGAGAGTGCTTACATCTGGGGGTGAAGTTGTGAGAATCCATGTAGGTAATAGACAGAGGGTCTTCGGCATGCAGAGTGCTTTGGTCAGCATAACTTCTATCCATTGCATTGACCATATGCGTCATCTCCTGACGCGTGTTACCCATGGCATCCTTGCGCTTCTTTGCCAGTTTACTGAAAAGGAAAGTACACTACATTACTTGCATAGGAGAAAAGACATTCAGGGTGACCCTAAAAGAAGTGATTAAAGCTTTAAATTCTATCAATATGACAAAATTCACAAACTGTAAATACTATTGAATGCAGAATGCTCTAGAAGTAAAAAGGTATTTTTTTCCAGTATTCAAATGGCTGAATAACCCAATAAAACAATTTGCCAGAGTCACGGGTAGTTTGGTGTTTCACTGCATTCTTGACAATAATGGTTAGATAGCTGAAGATAAAACACAATAGTAGTTGTCAAACAGTGGCATGTATATGATTATATACATTTCTTTGTAGTCTTTTTCACTGTGATCAACTGTCTCTGCCAATATTCATCTGTGGCATACTGCAAACCTCCAGTGACAAGCATCTCACACAGTTCAGTATCTTGTGGAGGTGTAGCTACCGGTGTAAAAAAATCAAAGAAACATATTTGAGATTCCTGAATACACCTAAAAATATCAATAACATAACACAATATAAATATTTCAGAAAGAAGATTACATGATCAAGACAGCAGTATAGCACCATACAGTGAATATCAGAGCTATAAGAAATATCAGCCTTGTGAATTTCTGGAAAAATACATATTACATACATATTAAAAAGGGAAATTTTTAGCAAAACAAGCTTCAGCTTACTGATGAAATATGCATTAAAACCCAACAGTATTTTTTACAAAGTGGCGGTCTGGTAATGTCTGCATTAAGCAACACAAACTGGCCTACAGTAATTTATAATTTAGTCTATTACTTTTTTTTTTTTTTTAAATATAGTGAATGCATTCAGGGATGAAAAAAAAAAAAAGGACATATTCGCCAATACGGGTCATTTTGGTAAAAAACAGCCAAGACTTATCACTATGGAAAAGTCTAATAGGATTATTTACACAAACCTGCGGAGTAAAAATGGCTGTAAACCCTTACATTCTGTATACCCAGTGAAGTGGCTAGCCTCGGGTGATGCACAGAGATGAAACATATCATCCTATATAAAGTTGTACCTGTTTATCTGCGGTATCCTCTTCTCTACAGCCTACCAAAACACAGCATCTCTCAGCTCTAGAAAGAAATGGGTGGGGATCTGATGTCACAGACTGCAGAGCTAGAGCACAGAGTTCCCTGATATCTGAAAGAAGGGAAAGGAAAGGGAAGACACCCCCGTACTCAGACTGTGTGCTGCAGAGGGGTAGGCCATCTCCCAAAAGCTGAGGAGTTGGTTTAAAGTCTTTGTAGTGACTTATGTAGACAGCAGAGGGATTAGATTTCATAGAAAAACCACACTTAGTGCTTTGGATTCAGGGGAATACACACTATGCAGGGAGAGGCTTTGTTCCTGTTTCATGCCCCAGGTTTAAAACCACTTTAGGTATTATAAAGAATTATTCACATTGAATAGTAGGCATTTCTAGGGCAGCATAAGCGCTCCAAGTTTTGTGGTGCTCAGACGCTCTACCACACATGACATAACCTGGCTGTACAATCTACCCACAACTATATAGTGTCAGGGTCTGGTTGGATACATTTGAATGTTAAAGTGTCACTGTCATGAGAAAAATATGGGGTTACATTGCATTCCTTTTCTCTATACTTATTCCATGACAGTGATCCAAGCATTAAAGCCAAATATCAGCAGAACAACCAGGGAACTAACATTCAAAAAAGAACAATGCAATGTCAGCCCCCTACTTTTTCATGACAGAGTCTCATTAAAGTAAAGTTTTAGTCAATATAAATGACTGCAAATCAGACCGTAAAGTGTATGGTTGGCTTAAAGGGGCTCTTCACCCACCATTTTTTTGAAACCCCTGCTTACCAGGTTGCGAGTTCTGCAAAGTTCAGATATTTACCCACCCAGTGGGTCCAGCGTTATCCTGCCGAGATCCTCTTCTGTTCTGTCACTGCTTTGGTACTGTGTTGCCATGTTTTTGTGTGACATCATCAAGAGGCAGCCAGCTAGTCCAGGTTCAGGAGACAGGCCTCCCAAGGGTGCTTTACTAGGCATGCCCCCTCATCCTTTTCTGAATGAAAGACTATGCCTCCTGGGATAATGACATGCATATTCTAGGAGGCACAGTGCACATCATTTGCCTATGACAGTGACGTGCAAAGGGCGCAGGACTGAAATAGTTTGGTTAATAAACAAAAAAGTATGATGTTTATATAGCAGAGGTGAAGAGGAGGGAGGTTTGTTTTGAGGGTGAAGATCTGATTTAAGTCTTGCAATAGCTTATATGCAAATTAAGAAAGGCTTTACAACTTTTTCCCTTTTGGGTTCATTGCAGGGAGACATTCCAGGGAACAAATCGGAGCAGTGAACTAATTGCTAATTCAATCTAGCAAACACTTCAGCTGTGCAGTCTGAATTCCATGTGGTTTGCTATAATTTTAGATACCTGTTATTCTCTGCAGCCAGAATGCAGATAACTACTCAGATAGCCAATGAGTGTGTACCTCCTGAAGGATATGTTCTGCAACGTCTGCTCTTACTGCTTGATATTTCACCAATTACAGGTGAAACTCGAAAAATTAGAATATCGTTCAAAAGTTCATTTATTTCAGTAATGCAACTTAAAAGGTGAAACTAATATATGAGATAGACTCATTACATGCAAAGCAAGATAGTTTAAGCCGTGATTTGTCAGAATTGTGATGATTATGGCTTACAGCTCATGAAATCCCCAAATCCACAATCTCAGAAAATTAGAATATTACATGCAATCAATAAAACAAGGATTGTACATAGAACAATATCGGACCTCTGAAAAGTATAAGAATGCATATGTACTCAGTACTTGGTTTGGGCCCCTTTTGCAGCAATTACTGCCTCAATGCAGCGTGATATGGAAACTATCAGCCTGTGGCACTGCTGAGGTGATATGGAAGACCAGGATGCTTCAATAGAGGCCTTCAGCTCTTCTGCATTGTTCGGTCTCATGTCTCCCATCTTTCTCTTGGCAATGCCCCATAGATTCTCTATGGGGTTCAGGTCAGGCGAGTTTGCTGGCAAATCAAGCACAGTAATCCCATGGTCATTAAACCAGATTTTGGTGCTTTTGGCAGTGTGGGCAAGTGCCAAGTCCTGCTGGAAAATGAAGTCAGTATCCCCATAAAGGTCGTCTACGGAAGGAAGCATGAAGTGCTCCAAAATCTCCTGGTAGACAGCTGCGTTGACCCTGGACTTAATGAAGCACAGTGGACCAACACCAGCAGATGACATGGCTCCCCAAATCAACACAGACTGTGGAAACTTCACACTGGACTTCAAGCATCTTGCAGTGTGTGCCTCTTCATTCTTCCTGCATACTCTGGGTCCTCGGTTTCCAAATGAGATGCAAAAGTTGCTCTCATCAGAAAAGAGGACTTTGGACCGCTGAGCAACAGTCTGTTTTTCTTTAGCCCAGGTAAGACGCTTCTGACGTTCTTTGTTGTTCAGGAGCGGCTTGACAAGAGGAATACAACATTTGAAGCCCATGTCCAGGATCTGTCTGTGTGTGGTGGCTCTTGATGCACTGACTCCAGCCTCAGTCCACTCCTTGTGAAAGTCCCCAACACTTTTGAATGGGCTTTTCCTGACAAACCTCTCCAGGCTGCGGTCATCCCTGCTGCTTGTGCACCTTTTTCTTCCACACTTTTCCCTTCCACATAACTTTCTATTAATGTGCTTTGATACAGCACTTTGGGAACATTCAACTTCTTTTGCAATTACCTTTTGAGGCTTTTCCTCCTTATGGAGGGTGTCAATGATGGTTTTCTGCACAACTGTCAGCTCAGCAATCTTTCCCATGATTGTGATTCCTACTGAACCAGACTGAGGGACCATTTAAAGGCTCAGGAACCCTTTGCAGGGGTTATGGCCTAATTAGCTGATTAGAGTGGGACACTTTGAGCCGAGAAAATTGCACCTTTTCACAAAATTCTAATTTTCTGAGATTGTGGATTTGGGGTTTTCATGAGCTGTAAGCCATAATCATCACAATTATGACAAATCACGGCTTGAACTATCTTGCTTTTGCATGTAATGAGTCTATCTCATATATTAGTTTCACCTTTTAAGTTGCATTACTGAAATAAATGAACTTTTGCACAATATTCTAATTTTTTGAGTTTCACCTGTAGATTCAAACTTCCAAGGCAGCTTTGAATCTAATTGTTGGCTGTGATATACACATCCTAATACTGACACTTTGTCAAAATAAAGTAAATTTCAACCTTAAGTGAGCAGCGTTTTCTGAGTGTCAAACACATGCCACATTTGTATTACATCGAATTATGTATCTGACTTTTTTTATCCTTTCTGCATATCAGTGCTACAGATTTCCTCCAGCCTCTTTTAGTTGCTCGTAGGGTCAACCAGGGTGCCTGTAACAGGGTGATACACAGGACTACAACTTAAAGACCTTCATGGCAGGATGAAAAGGTATTATTTTAATGAAAGTTAGATATTTAAAACAACTGAAAACATCTTTGAAGAGAACATTTTTAAAACTGAGAATATAAAGGTTTGGTTTATGTCTACTTTAAACCTTCTGAAGCAGAGCTACAAAGGGTGTATTTAGGAACCTTTCTCCTACATCACAAACCAGCAAGAAAGACTGGTTTATAATGGTCTATAGCAATGCCTTGACCAAAAAAAACACAAGTATTTTGTTCCCTCTGTATGTATTTTAAACTCATATCATTTTAACAATAAAGACAACTGCTAACAGGTATAGTGTACAGGCACCTTGCACAGGCTGCATAAAACTTCTACAGCTTTCAGTACCCCCTGATCTGTCCAAAGGCTGGGCTTCCTGATCAGGAAAAGCACCGTATCCCACACATGTAAGGCATCCCATCAAATGTATGGGCCAATAGAAATATATTGGGGGTGTGAGGGAGGAGCAAAACTGCAATACTACCAGAAAGTGTTACAGCTTATCCCAATCAGAAGGAAACACTATTTTTTGTTTTGTTAAAATGACAAAGTAATTTTTTTTAACGTAAACTGCAACTAGAAAAAATGGTGAGCAAAACTACAGTAATACATTACAATTAAATAAATCTCAACATTCATTAATTTTGGAATTAAAACATACTGTGTATATCTCATGAAAAATGTACAACCATGGAGGGCTGGTGTGCACATTAGTGTACGTTAAGTGGAACTGCTTCTTTATTGAGCCAGCACCCCATCTCAAAATACTGCAAAAAAAAAAACTAACAAAATAAAGAAATGAAAAACAACAAAAAATAAAAAAACACATATTCATATACTTACCTTATCCCCACTTCTGCCCATGGCCAGAGTGAAATTAGCTTCTGTTGATCGATATCCAGGGAAATACTGAGAAGCCAGAATCTTGGGAGAAGATGCTGCTGCATTATGGGCGAGGATCGTGGCATTTCCCAGGATATCGGATATCACTCCCTGCAGCACATTAGGGGGCCCTTACTAATTAAGTTGAGCTTACGCAGTTTTAAAAAAAAACCAAACAAACATGCAAATATTTTAATTTCATAATTTGAAAGTTTAATGGTTTTGGTGAAATTATTATTTAACACAACCCCTTATGTGTGCAAATTTAATAACTGATGTTTGATAGTTTTGTGAATATTTACTTCGATCTTTTAAAAATAAACATTGTATGCATCATGTAAATTAAGAAACTCAGTTTGCAAAGCCTGCTCAGTTTGCTTAAAAAGAAGTGTAAACGCCCATTCACCCCCAATGTCCTGCACTGCACCACATATTCTTGCACTAAGGAGCACTACATTAAGCAGCATTGTCCATGCACAAACAGTCCTGTATATATATATATTTTTTAAACACTGCACCCCAAAACATCATAATATCTTCACTATAAATATGAGTTGTAGTGCAACTGACAAAGAATTGTAATGCAGTTCAACACATATACAGTGTGCTTTAAATAACTTGGGTCAACCTGTGGCCATGACAGGACATAAAAGAATTTTCACATTCTTAAGAAGCAGCAAATGAGCTTTAAAACAATCCTTTACAGACCTCTGTTGCAGCAGGCACTGCAGAATAAGTAATCCTGAAATACTATGACAGAAATACACACGTCCAGTTACATTAAAAGGCTGCCAGGTTTCAATGTCACTGCTGGGTAGATGAGCTGCAATTTCAGTGTTTCTATTATGAAGTTTGAGACTCATTTCTCCATGGTGTCTGCAGCTACAGAGGTCAGTGATTAGCGGTTTTAAAACTAATTTACAGACTGTTAATATGTACAAATTTTATATGCGCACGACTTGGGTTTTAGTTCTGCTTTAAGATTTCCCCCTCCTTTTGGAATCTTTTGCAGTGTGTGTAATAGGATTCCCTAGTGCTCTTGCTTAGTGCTTGTTACTATTGTAAGCTCGAAAGAGCAGGGCCCTCGAACCCCTCGTGTATTGTTTTGTTACTGTACTGACTCATGTACTGTCCCCCAATATAATGTACAACACTGAGCAAACCTTTTGGTGCTATATAAATACTGTATAATAATAATAATACTAAATGGTAAAGGACGTTGGTCAAAAAAAGTAAAAGACAGGACTAAGGCAAGCCATAGATGATTTGATTTTCTTTCCTTTCACCATGAGTGCAAAGAAAGAAAATTGCTTGATTCTCCCATCAATATAGTCAGTGTTAATGGGGGAATTCCGTTTGCAGTGCTATTGTTTTCCGCTGGCAGGGAGGATTGCTGGGAGGCAGAACACAATGATTACTGCAAGCAGCTATAGTCACTAATAGTAATCACAAGTAAAGAATCTGACAGGCTGCTTAAACCCAAGTCCATCTACCAGCCTACCCACAGATTGATCGAATCTTGGCCAGTCCCTGTTGATTCGACCAAGAATCGATTCATCTATGGGTAGGCTGGCAGTACCCAAGTCGATCCATTGGTCAACTTGGGTACAACAAGTCTTCCCATAGATGGATTGAATCTCAGCCCAATCCTGCTGAAGTGGCTAAGATTCGATCTGTCTATGGCTGGTTAAACTCTAGCTATTCTTAAAGACGTTCCCTGCCCCCTCCTTGTAGCTATCCCTGTGTAGGTAAGTGGCTGCTGCAATGGACAGGATGGAGCACAGATGATGAATGGGCTCATGACTCCAGGAATTCACAACTGTTGTGAAGCGCTTTCTTAAACAATGAAGTCAGAGCTGCTGAATCATGTAACAGCACTGGATGAAAAAGAAAAAAAAAAAAGTATGTACACAGACGTTTTTAGACCGGGTATGCAGGATAGGTTGTCAGAGGAGGGAGGGAGGGAAAGTTTTTAACAATTAGAGTTCGCCTTTACTAACACTAATTGTATCCTCAGAGAGAAATAAATTTCAGTAATGTGTGTGAAAATTTTAATGTTCTAGATAACAAAGAAGCTTAAGTCTAAAGATACAATGCCATTTCATTTGCCATGCTTTACCTATTTTGTCTCTGATCTTTAGTTTTTTTCTCTAATAAATAAAAGATTACATCTTCAGTCAGTCTGTCAACTTAAGAAAAGTTCCTTTTCCATCTCCCCTCTCTGTTTAAAATAATGGACTGCAGCACGTTTAGGGTAATGTAAATTAGGAGCAACATTTCATGTGAGCAAATTGGCAGTCTTAAACTGGAAAATTATGTCAGATTATTCAAATTAAGGTAAAACATTACAGGTAAAAACTAACAGACAGTAGTTTAACAAACAGGGAAAAGTGCAAGAATGGTTTCTCAAGAAAAATGGACAAAATATCAATTTATACTTATTATAATGTGCGATCTTACACTAAACCACAATGGAAAAGAAGACGGCTTTTGAATTAAGTAGCCAAAATCACTTTCAGTTGAAGTAAATATTACATGGGCAATAGGCAACTGCTATGAAGCCATTTTTTTTAAATACAAATTACTGTAGGCGTTATTGACACCTGATTTTTTTCTAACTCGAAGATCCAAAACGCCCGAAATAAAAAAATAACATGGCTTTGTGCCTGTTAACACCTGAGAGTAGTGTCGCCAAAAATTGTAGCTACAAACTTTAAGCGGTTTTGGCCCTGATAGACTTCAATGGCATAGCATGAAAACGTGCTCAGTATACTTTTTCCCCTAGTAACTAGCTTTCCATTACCTAAAAATAAAATAATGAACTTCACAAGAGCACTCAAAAGCACATGTACAAATGCTATAAAAAAAAAGCCTGTAAACACACTCTGCTCAAGTGTGAATGCAGCCTTAAGGATCTTTTTCTTTACTTTTTTCATATTACATCATCCATGGAATTTCATTTTCTCTGGCTAATGCCTTGGATGTTCCCCATTATATTGCACAACAAGAATATAGGCAAGTGGCATCACATCAGTGCCTTTATTAGGTACAATGGCTGCTTTAAAAATTGATGTATGTCACAATGTCTACCTCATTTTAGTAGCTGCTCCCCACAGTGCTGGCTTGCAATGTAATTTAATGCAGCGTTAGCACAAGGTTTTTGTAAATATAAAAGGCACGCAGACTGACAAGAGATACACACCAAAAGGTTTCTGAATTTGGAAACTGGATATCTTCATTAACCTCAAGACTCAGCATGACAAGAATAATGTATAGTGTTTCACATAGGCAGTAAAAGGATCTTAAAGGAGTGTTGATTGTTTACATTCAGTTACACACAGTTCCGAGCTACTAAAACTGTATATTAAATTACAAACATACAGTATCTCACAGAAGTGAGTACACCCTTCACATTTTTGTAAATATTTTATTCTATCTTTTCATGTGATAACACTAAAGAAATTACACTTTGCTACAATGTAAAGTAGTGAGTGTACAGCTTGTATAAAAATTTACATTTGCTGTCCCCTCAAAATAATTCAACACAGCCATTCATGTCTAAACAAACTCTAGCAACAAAAGTGAGTACGCCCCTAAATGAAACTGTCCAAATTGGGCCCAAAGTGTCAATATTTTGTGTGGCCACCATTATTTTTCAGCACTGCCTTAACCCTCTTGGGCATGAAGTTCACCAGAGCTTCACAGGTTGCCACTGGAGTCCTCTTCCACTCCTCCATGACAACATCACGGAGCTGGTGGAGGTTAGAGACCTTGTGCTCCTCCACCTTCTATTTGAGGATGCCCCACAGATGCTCAATATGGTTTAGGTCTGGAGACATGCTTGGCCAGTCCATCACCTTTACCCTCAGTGGTCATCTTGGAGGTGTGTTTGGGGTCATTATGTGGGAATACTGCCCTGCGACCCAGTCTCCAAAGGGAGGGGATCATGCTCTGCTTCAGTATGTCACAGTACACATTGGCATTCATGGTTCCCTCAATGAACTGTAGCTCCCAAGTGCCGGCAGCACTCATGCAGCCCCAGACAATAACACTCCTACCACCATGCTTGACTATAGGTAAGACATACTTGTCATTGTACTCCTCACCTGGTTGCCACCACACACGCTTGACACCATCTGAATCAAATAAGTTTATCTTGGTCTCATCAGACCACAGGACGTGGTTCCAGTAATCCATGTCCTTAGTCTGCTTGTCTTCAGCAAACTGTTTGTGGGCTTTCTTGTGCATCATCTTTAGAAAAGGCTTCCTTCTGGGACGACAGCCATGCAGGCCAATTTGATGCAGTGTGCGGCATATGGTCTGAGCACGGACAGGTTGACCCCCCCACCCCTTCAACCTCTGCAGCAATGCTGGCAGCACTCATATGTCTATTTCCCAAAAACAACCTCTGGATAGGACGCTGAGCACGTGCACTTAACATCTTTGGTCGACCATGGCGAGGCCTGTTCTAAGTGGAACCTTTCCTGTTAAACCGCTGTATGGTCTGGCCACCATGTTGCAGCACAGTTTCAGGGTTTTGCCAATCTTCTTATAACCTAGGTCATCTTTATGTAGAGCACCAATTCTTTTTTTCAGATCCTCAGAGTTCTTTGCCATTGAGATGCCATGTTGAACTTCCAGTGACCAGTATGAGAGAGTGAGAGCGATAACACCAAATTTAACACACCTGCTCCCCATTCACACCTAAGACCTTGTAACACTAATGAGTCACATGACACCAGGGAGGGAAAATGGCTAATTTTGGACATTTTCACTTAGGGGTGTACTCACTTTTGTTGCCAGCGGTTTAGACATTAATAGCTGTGTGTTGTTATTTTCAGGAGACAGCAAATTTGCACTGTTATACAAGCTGTACACTCACTACTTTACATTGTAGCAAAGTGTCATTTTGTCAGTGTTGTCACATGAAAAGATATCATAAAATATTTACAAAAATGAGAGGGGTACTCACTTCTGTCAGATACTGTATACTGCAATCTTTCTCTAGTGTAACAAATAAGTGATTAACATCAAAGAAATTTGCAGGTTAGTCAGTTAGCTGTACTATAAACGATATACATTATATATTCCATCTTAGCTTTTCATCCATATGTAGCATTATTGTCAATTTTCAGTCTGAACAACATGTTTATAAGCAAAACTACATTCTCAATAGGTTTTCCTGAGTTTTTAAAAAAAAAAAAAAAAAAAAAACACCACCCTGAGCCAACAATATACTGGTGTTGATTTAATATAGGCAAATATGCTGTTCATTTTACAAGGGAAATGGCACTTTGCTATTTATTTTTCCAGAGTTCAGTAAACATGGTTAAACTTCATTTAGCAAATAATACTCAACTGTGTGCAGGTAAAATATTAAAAAATAAATTTTTTCTTGTATGCGATTGAATAAGCAAAGCCTCATCTCATTCACTAAGCTCTGGGGAAAACTCCCTTGCAAAGTGAACAGCCTATTTGCCATCAGTACATCAACCTCACAGAGTGATATTCCAGTGGCTTCAAGGCCAAAAGCATAGGAGATCTTGTTGCCTCTGCCTGGAAAGCTTTGTACCCCCATAAAACATTATGTCGAATGTCCAAAAAGAGCAAAAAAAGATTTTTTCTTGCTCTTTGCTCTATATTTTTTATCTGAACATATTAAAAAATTGTATGTAAACTGTAACAGTGAACATATTTTATTTTCTCCCATTTGGTTAAATCTACCAATACTCCACTGAAAGCTTTTTGGTATATCTGTTCAATTTGTAAAAAGCAAAACTGTTGATCTTGCCAGAAATCCAGTTGTCCTATGTGTTGTGGACTCATTCTTATCTCAAGCAGTGTTATCACCCCTACTTAGTTCCCCCCTCTACTACAAATCACCTATTAACTATGTAACGGAAATGTTGAAAGTAGGTGTTGTTTTGTAGACCTAACACGCTTGACCTGGTGTGATAACACTATTCTTCCACACAGCAATTTAGTGTCGTCATTCTAGGACAAAAGTGCATTTTACTGGCAGGGTCACCAGGTGAAAATAGGAATTTTGACCTACCCGCAAATTCCATATCTTGGAGTTAAATAAAAGGACACAAGTGTCTATTTATAGACTATGGGATTTATGCTGCCGCCTTTGTGTGACTGAACACTGGCAAAAGCTTTGCTGGGTCCAACCCCCAGTATATCATCAACCACCACCACCATCCTCCCCCCTTTCACTCAGTGGGGCTCCAGTTTTATTATTTTTTAGAAAGCAATAAGTAGATAAAAAAAAAAAAAAACGCTAACAGTAGGTACAGTCTTGCGAGAAGAAACCAGGGTCAATGAACTCAAACTTAATAGCAGAAGCAGTCGACTTGATAAAGCCATGTGACCCAGTGGTGTAATGCGTAGGGAAGGGGCTCTGCCGACACGATGCTTAAAGCAACATACAGCAAGTATTCAGCAATATTGGAAAACCTTACTGTGGATTCTAATTTTAACTTTTAATGCGGTTTTAACTTGTAATTATATGTGAGTGCACTACTTTATTCAAACAAAAATTTTAAAGAGGATTATTATTATTATTATACAGTATTTATATAGCGCCAAAATGTTTGCTCAGCGCTGTCCATCATAGTGGGGGACAGAACATGAGACAATACAGTGACAAAACAGTACACGTGGGGTTCGAGGGCCCTGCTCTTTCGAGCTTACAATCTAGGAGGGAGGGGATAGTGGTACAGGAGGAAGTGGCTGTGGGGGATGGAGTGGTAGGAGTGGAAGAGATCGGCTGTTAAGTGAGGATGGGGTAGGCTTCCCTGAAGAGATGGGTTTTCAGGGTGCGCCTAAAGGTGGGGAGGGTAGGGGACAGTCTGATGGATTGGGGTAGTGAGTTCTAGAGGATGGGGAAGTCCTGGAGAAGTCCTGCAGTCGGGCGTGGGAGGAGGAGACCAGGGAGCTAGAAGGTAGGAGGTCTTGTGAGGAGCGAAAAGTACGGGTTGGGCGGTATTTGGGTATCAGGTCGGTGAGGTAGTTTGGGGCAGCGTTATGAATGGCTTTGTATGTCAGTGTTCGTATTTTGAATTTAATGCGTTGGGCAATCGGAAGCCAGTGTAGGGAATGACAGAGGGGGGTGGCAGAAGCGGAGCGGTTGGTGAGGTGGATGAGTCTGGCCGCAGAGTTCAGGATAGACTGAAGTGGGGATAGCCTGTGGTGGGGTAGGCCGGTGAGAAGGGAGTTGCAGTAGTCCAGGCATGAGATAATAAGGGAGTGAACGAGGTGTTTAGTAGTGTCTGGGGTTAGGAACGTACGTATTTTGGAGATGTTGGGGAGGTGGAGCCTGCATGAGTTTGCCAACGATTGGACATGGGGTTGGAAGGACAGGTTTGAGTCTAGAGTGACACCTAGGACTTTGGCTTGCGGGGTGGGACTGATGGTGGCGTTGTTGGTCGTGATGGAGAGGATGGGGGCGTGGGCTGGGGAGAAAATTAGGAGCTCGGTTTTGGATAGGTTCAGTTTGAGGAAATGGAGCGACATCCAGTCTGATATGTCGTTCAGTAGGTGGGCGATATGGGCGGAGACTGAAGGGGTGAGGTGAGGGGTGGAGAGGTAGATTTGCGTGTCATCGGCGTAGAGGTGATAGTTGAAGCCGTGGGAGTGTATCAGTTTGCCGAGGGAGGGGGTGAAGATGGAGAAGAGAAGGGGCCTGAATACAGAGCCTTGGGAGACCCAAACAGAGGTGGTATCGCTATAGGTAACGCTAAAGGAGCATTGGGATAGATAGGAGGAGAGCCAGGAGAGAGCAGAGTCTCTGATGCACAGGGAGTGTAATTTATTAAGGAGGAGGGGGTGGTCAACTGTGTCGAAGGCCGCGGAAAGGTCGAGGAGTAGGAGGACTGAGTAGTGGCCATTAGCTTTGGCGGTTAGCAGGTCATTAGTGATTTTGAGTAGGGCGGTTTCGGTGGAGTGTAGGGGACAGAAGCCAGACTGTAGTGGATCGAGGAGGTTGTTGTCAGTGAGGTGGGAGCTTAGGAGATTGTAGACTAAGCGCTCAAGGAGCTTGGATGTAAATGGCAGCAGGGAGATAGGTCTAAGGTTGTTCAGGTCGGTGGGGTCCAGGGAGGGTTTTTTGAGTATGGGGGTGATGTGCGCGTGCTTTAGGGGGGAGGGGAATTTAGGAGTATGACACTATTTCTGATTTTATGCTTTATGACACAATGGTATGAGTATGAGTAGAGTGTAAGCGAACCACATTTTCACAGCTTTATACATAATTTTATTTAATTTTATTTGTATATCACAGTTATAGGATCATTTAATTATTTATTATCACTTTATACACACCATAGTAGCTCACAAGACCCCACACTTTAGTATTCATTTGCGACAGATGGCCCCTGCCAATTCCAGAAATAGCAATAGCCACTGGAATAGACCAGACAAAGACTCACTGAATTCTGCCTTAGACAGGTATGCACCTGTGAGGGAGCCCAATTAAAGGGACTGGAGTATCTGAGAAGTTCGGCAACAGGTGGAGTGGCAAGTAATTAGCTTGCGCTGTCAGCAGAAAATGCCTTCTGACATCAAAAGCTAGGGAAAACCACTAATAGAGTCTCTTCCAACACTTGTGCCTCATAAAATGCTTGTGTGCATGGCACTGCAGCATGTTTGGAAGGATGAGGATGTAGTGTACGCTACAAAGTCATCAAGAGACGTAAAGCCAGGAATCGATATGCATAAGGGTTCGGGGAAACCCTGTCTTACCTTGTCCACGTTGCTGGGCCACTTCAGGGTAAAGGCTTTGCCTGTCATAATAGGCATACTTGTAAAGGAGTCAGGGTCTGAGTGACATAGAGATGGACCATGGCTCTGGCCCTCTTTAACAACCTGCAGCTAACTACACTCATTATATTAAGTACCAAGGTGAGTGCCAAGTGCAGGAACCAGTGTCTGAAGCAAACATTATAGACAAGCCCTGCTGCCGCAGGTTCTGGGTACGGTTCCCAAGGTGTACTCAAGGGTAACCAATGCAGAAGCTGCTAGGTAGCCATAAAAGCAATATTCAGTCAGGTCTTGATAGATGTGTCAGTCAAAGGTAAAAAAAAATCCTGGTAAAAAATAGTAGGAAATTCTTCTTCAAGAGAAGGCATCCATCACCTAATGACACTGGAGCCTCATGGTGTAGACTGTGTTATATGGATACACTGGGGGGTAGTGTGTGTGTGTGTGTGTGTGGGGGGGTGGAACCAGCCAAGCTTTTGCAGTGTCCAATCACCTGAAGTTAATGACGTATGACCCATGGTCTATGAATTCATTCTTGTGTCATGTACTGTATAATAACTAAGCAGTATATACCATTTTTTTATTAAATATATATTATATTTTATTTGGGTTTAAATACACCTGAATATTCACACACTTCACCCACAGCCCTATATAAGAAACAGATATGCCAAGAACTAATAAATTCAGGGAAAATTAGAATGTAAAGGAAAAAATATGCAGCTTAGGCATAAGACTTGCATAAAAACCATTTCACCTGAGAGAAACACTAAACGCTGCACCCGTCAGCACTAACTAGAAATGAGTAGGTAGAGGAAAAAAGGTGGTACATAACCTGCTATACTTCCATAACCGATCCTAGAGTACTTACCCGTAATATAGAGAATTTGTTGTTTTCGAAATACTAATTAACACCTACAAAAATACTATTACACTGCCCCAAATTAAACACCACCACGTGCAGCGTCCTGGATAAATAGTTAAGACTAATACCCAAGCAGACAGATTTTAAAAAACAATTTTATTTACATATAAGTTTGTTAGAAGGAGGAAACCATGACCCATAGACAAACAGCGTGCAACAAAAGGTGTTAGTGACTTATGACACACTCAGTAGGTTATCCCTCTAAAAATAAATAAAGCAACAGTAACCAATGCCAGCCATATATTAAATACTGTCTCTTCTCTCTTGGAAGTGTTGAGTCTTCTCTTAATAACAATGGCTAGTCCCTTTTTCTGAACATATTGTCTCACTAAGGAAGGAATAATTTTAGCGATAAACACAATTAAAAAATAAATTTCATAAATTTACAAATGTTTTCAACTTTTGGTGAGCTTTAACTTTCAAACTCTTCCTTAGGGCTCACTAACAAAAGGATGGTTAAGCTTTTTTTTTTTTTAAGACTCAAGGCAGTTGGCAAGACACAACTGCACAACTGGCTTATACATTTATTTGCCAGCCCTGTGATCTTACCGCTGTATTTATTTTTAAAGGGATACTGCATCTTATGTTAAGTGTTAAAAATCCAAATAAAATAGGTGGCCAGTTTTTACTTACAGGTAGTAGGAGTAAGAATAGTAGCTCCTCCTGGTAGGCAAATCACAAACAGTGAGGAAAGAGAAGCAATGGTGAATGAAAAAGCATGAATCATTCACATTCAACAAAGCAGCACAATAAAAAAAATACAAAATAAAATGAAAATAAAAAAAAAAAAAACACAACAATGAGCTCTTAAAATATATATATGTATTATTGTCATATAAATGTCACTTGTTAGCATTTGAATGCTTTCATGCACTAAATATACGTTGCCATGCAATTCAACAAAAAAAATGAATGTTAGCTGCAAAACAATGTGTATACATAAGTAAGATGACTTCTTGAAGAAAAAAAAAAAGACCACTTGAGGAAATTACATGCAACATTAAAACTTTGTAAACTGAAAAAAAAAAAAAATTTATATAAAATGAAATAACACACAAATAAAAAAATGAACATTTAAATGGTGTATGTGTTTGAAGCACACAGTTAATTCCTGAATTTGAGTGCAATGACATTTGCTGTACACTGAGGTTGGTCAATGGTAACGCATAAAGAACCACCTGGTCCCAAAGGTCACAGTCATACTAACCCCTAATAGCTAGATCAGTATACACTAAAGCAATTTAGGTTGGCTTACATGTGAAAAAGGAATACTGAAAAAGTTGTAACAAACAGTGAGATCTACTAGTTAATAAATGCACACCACACGGATTTAATAAGCAGGTCACACTATTCATAAGTGACCAGTTGAAGGAGTTCACATCCTGGTGAAAAATGTCACATAAGAACATTAAAGCGTATCTCTAGGCACAACCTTTTTTTGTAGTTTTCTTAGGGGAGGGTTGGAATAATATGTAAGGGAAAATCTTCAAATGGGGATATCAACTACAAAGGGGAACTGCTAACACTTTTCGAGATTTCCACTAACTTCCTGCTAAGTCCCTGGTACAGGACGTGAAGGGAAATTTCCCCTATGGTACACAGACAGAAAAAAATAATCTGGCACAAGTTCTAACCCTCCCTTACACTATCCAAAACGACAAAAATAGTTGGGCTCATACATACCGCTTTAAACAAGCACTTAACCAAAATACAGAGTAACGTACATTAAAATTCATTTAAATGGCACCCCAATGCACCATGAGGTCTATTCTGTATCGCAGAACAGAGCAATGTGCACAAATGCACTAGAAAATGCATTGTGGGGTGGCTTTCAAATCAATGGCAGCCCATTGCAAAATGCATTTAATATGCCACAAAGACACAAGGATGTGAATGAACCTCTAGGTCTTTGTGGTGTGTTAACATGCATTATGTTGTAAGTCAGGGGTGTCCAACCTGTGGCGCAAGACAGCTATGAATGCAGCTCAACAAGAAATCATAAACGTACTTAAAATTGCTGATTTTTTGGGGGGGGGATTATTTTGAAAAAATGCATTTACACTTACTGAACACATACGGCCGAAGAAAAATTTGACAGTGTCTCTTTACTGGACTTTTAGAAGTTTTATCTTCCCAAAGAAAAATAACTCTTCACAATCATGCCTTATTCATGTCATCCATTTTCAGCAGTACCTATAGTTGTGAGAAACTATTTTCAAGGATGAAGCACATGAAGGGCAAAATAAGAACCAAAATATCTGATGATCACCTTGAGAATTCATACTACATCCATCGAACCAGATATTGATGCGTTCGTTTATCAAAAACAGTGCCAAATATCGCACTAGTTTTAGGTTGCCCACTTTTAGTTTTATAATAAAAAATATTACAAATAAAATTAAGTTTTATTACTCAAATAGGTACATTGGGTTGATTTACTGGAGGGTACAACATCTGGTGCAGCTATGCATGGTAGCCAGTTTCCAACTTCAGCTTTTTCAATAAACTTTTACAAAAAAAAACTGGAAGCCGATTGGTTTCTGTGCAAAGCTACACCAGATTTGGCACTCTCCAGTTTTAATAAATCAACCCCATTATCTATATCAGTGATCGTTACCTTGTGATCTGTCCAACTTTTTCTGCTCATCAGCTATCCTTATTGTAGTGTATTTTAGGTGTGGCCCAAGACGATTCCTTTTCTTCCAATGTGGCCCAAGAATGTCAAAAGGTTGGACACCCCTTTCATAAGTTAACACATGTTGTGTTTAGGCAGCCCATTAAAATGAATGGACTGCTTTTGCACCCCAAAGTGCCGAAAATTAGATGTGACCCTTTTTTTGTGCATTGCAGCATGCTGCAAAATAGATACGTTTGCAGTGCCATTCAAAATGAACAGCACCTCAAAGCAGGAACGCATGTTACATGCAATAGTACACACTGCATTAATGCTTTTATATACATGGAACCTAAAGGTCTATGTTTAATAAAGGCAAAGGGGTTTGGTATCGGAGGTCATCTTCTGCTAATCATGCAGTATATATCCCTGTCATCCAGATTCTCTGCTATTTAACAGCCTAATATTCAGATCATCTTACTCTATCAGAGCTTGTGAAAAAAAAGGCAGTCTGCTATAAGGGTTCATCTCTATATCCAAGTATGTTGCAGCCTAACCACAAATCACTAACAAATCAGAGCATGAGAGGACAATTGTAGTCATACCATACTGTTGAATGTCTGATGAATTTTAGGGCAAGCAATTATAAAACTTGGAGGTAAAATATGAACCATTGTTTCTTAGATATCAGTAGCAGTTAACCACTGATGTTGCTCATTCCCTGTAGATGCTCTTTAAAGGATAAGTTCACCTTTCATAACATGTTACACCCATATTCAAGGTGTAACATGTTATGAATGCATTGGCCCTAGCTTTCCCTGCTCTGACAACTAGCAGGGGATCTTCTCCCCCCTCGCTGTCAAACTTAAGAAAAAAATGCAGCCGTGCACTCATTCGCTGTGTTATGTGAATGAGAAACTAGAAGTCCCGCAACCTTAGCAGCTGTCGGCTTGTAGTTCTCAATGCACTACCACAGTGCTGTGGAGCGCCATGGTAGTTAATTGAGTCTTCCTGTTAGTATATCAGCTATCCCGTATGGGCAAGCAGATATACTGACAAATTTGTAGGAGACCTGCATGGCACCAGAAATCTGCTGATTGCTGGTGCAATACTTTAGAGGCCCCTGCAACAAAAAATAATAAACATTTTTTTTTTACCTGCAAAAAAATGTGCATTTATAATTTTGTTTGTATAAAGGTGAACTTATCCTTTAAAACAACTTGAAAGAACACTGGGCTGCTTGTCACCAAAATGTTGGTCCATGTACTAACATAGCAACTAACTCCTAAAATACAGAACTTCTGATATTTGGTACTTGTATCCAGACATTGACGTGGAGGATCTGTAGCCTAGATGTTTCACCCCATGGTGTTTCAATAGATAAAAATTGTCACTAAAAGCCCAGAAATTTCAACAGTCCAAAAACAAGACTCAGACATTATTAGTAGTAGCCTTTGTCTCTCACGGTAAAGAATTTCATATTGAATGTACTAAAGTGCTGTAGGATCCCTCATGCATGTTAATGCTTCAGATGAGGACTGTTATAGTGAAAATGAGGCTCAAATAATTCTAACACCTTCTTACGTCTTCCCTTCTCCATAGTATACATGAAACCTCAAGAATACTTTTATGAATGTGGCTAGTGGGACACCCAGTCCATCTTTAGGAAGATGGCACTGTAGCTGTAAAATTCTGTTCCACCATAATACGCAAGCTTTGGTAAAAAAAAAAAAAAAAAGTATATATATATATATATATATATATATATATATATATATATTACACACATACATATACACACACAATTTTTTTAACCATTAATCTGGCATGAAAATATCTGGAGAATGAATTTCACCTAGGTATGCCATGCAACCAAATGCCTTACAAGAAGCCATTCTCGGCATTGGCCTAATGCGCCAGAGGACTCCAAAAAATGCATGCATTTTGAGTTCATCTTAAAACAATCTATTATAGTGTTGCCCTACAGACTCAAAGGATTGGTAATAAAAGTGCACTCCAGTTAATTCCTACTCACATGGCTGTATGATGTGCCATGAGCATCATGGGCAAATGTTTGCAAAGCCCTAATTATAGTATACAGTTAGGATTTAGAATATACACATTTGAAAAGCTATACATCTACACACTATCATGATATTATATATGACTATTTATAAAACAAAGCCCAAATGATTGTATAATGAAGCACACTGGTAAAAAATGAGAAAAAAAAATTTGGGAAAATATGCAGTGTCCCTTTAATTGGACAGGAACATCTATGATTTAAGAGTGAACCCAGTCAACATCTACAGCATCACACATATAAGCCAGTTTAACAGCAACACTTCACATCACAAAATGTTTATGGAACTAAACACAATTATATAAAGAAGGTAAAAAATTTGAACAGTTCGGGAAAATAAATATTAGGTTAATAATATAACAAGGAGTACACCAATGACTTCACGCTAAGCAATGTGAACTTTGATATGAACAAAAGGATATTATCAGGCTCCACAATGTGACTGCAATTGCGCCTAGTGATCCAGCCAATGTGAGCCTTCAAACTGATTTCCATGCATAGGCTGACAACACTCACACAGAGTGTCTCTATACATTGTCGCCTTATAATGCAAACCATGTATATCATGACAGCACATTCAACCTTAGTCCAGGCAGACCAACCTACACAGACAAGTGTAGGTTCTACAGTATGCATTCCAGAATCTGGATTCATTCACAAGTATAAAGTATTCAGTCTAAATTTACAAGATCCCTTCCCAAGGTAAAAAGTTAAAAATCCTAGCTTCATTCAGTTACTGCATTCTTTACAAAATGTATGGACATATAGGACTCAATGCCTGTCAACAGGTACCAAAATTCCAAAACTTCAACACCAAATTGGACATAATCAAAGGGACCAAACTGGCCCAAACAGACTATTTTCTTTACTAATTTATGTGGTTCCTGGCAGCACTGTATAAACGGTACATAGCAGGGGTCTCTAAACTTTCTAAGCAAATGGCCAGTGTACTATCCTTTACGCTTTAGTAGGGTTGGACTGTGGCCAATGGGAGTAGAAAAGGTCCCAACGTCAGCGGGAAAAAACAATGCTCCATCATTGTTGTCAGTGGGAGGAATTGTGCCTCATCATTGGAATTAATTGTGTCCCATCATTGGTATCATTGGGCCCCTTCCTTGTTGTAAGTGGGAGACATTATTCCCCATTGTTGCTATCAGTAGATGAAATAGTGCCCCAAGAGCTGGATAAAAGCAAGCAAAGGGCCACATCTGGCCCCCAGGCCACAGTTTGGAGACCACTGACATACAGCATCAATATATGCAGTATAGAACACTATGTTCTGTAGTTTGGCAACTTTCTGCCTGCTGCTGGAACATAATTTAGTCAGGGTGTGTGAATGAAGCCTTATGGTCAAACGATATCAAAACCCCATGTGAAGTTTAGTGATAGAACTATTAGTTAGCAGGGCAGGTAAGCAAGATAAAAAAAAAGTTCTTAAAGTGTTAGTAAATGCTCCAATGTTTAACTAAACACCACGAGCAGAGCAGAACAGAATTCTATACCACTACGCTCTCTTTAACCACTTCCAGACCGGACACTTTTACCCCCTTCCTGACCAGGGCAATTTTCAGCTTTTAGCGCTATCACACTTTGAATGACAATTGCGCGGTCATGCAACACTGTACCCAAATGAATTTTTTACCTTTTTTTTGAGACAGATAAAGCTTTATTTTGGTGGTATTTATTCACCACTGGGATTTGTATTTTTTTTGCTATGTAAATGAAATATCCAAAAATTTTGAAGTGTTTTTTTAATAAAATTTTGCAAATAAATATTTCATCATAAATCTTAGCCAAAATTTATTCCGTTATCTTTTTAGTAAAAAAAAAAAATCCAAATTAGTTTATAAGCAAAAATTATAATTTTTAAACATTTTTTATTATATTATTTTATTTTTTTTTTTTTTTTTTTTTTTTTTTTTTTTTACATACTGTCACCCTAGCAGTACAGTGAGCTGTGATTGGTCACAGCTTGTCACATGGTACAAGGCTTTTGTGAATAGCCTTGTACCATGTGACCTCTGTGATCATTCACAGATTTCACACGTAGTAAGCAATGATGTCAGAAGTGACATCTTGTTTACTACTTTGCATGTGATCACTGATTGGCCAATCAGTGATCACATGATCGGGACCTCGTACAGAGGTCCCGTCCGACGATCGGTGTTTCACTGTGTCCCAGGGAGCGCGCACAAGCAGGGTACGGGGAGGCCGTTTATAGACGGCCACCCGACCCTGCAGTGCCACCGTCAGGCCGTTTATATACAACGGTCGGACGAGAGGTGGTTAAGGGCTGGTTCACACCATAAAAACGCAGTCCAGATGTGTTCTGGATGCGTTTCCACGTGCGTTTTTTTAGACGTTTTAGGCGCGTTCTGTTGCGTTGTTTTACACATTCCGATGCGGGTTTGATGATTTCCAGTTCATTTTTCCCCTCTTTCTTCAATTTAAACAGGGACATTCCATTCCATTATACCACATTCCAGTACAGGAAAAATGCAGCCTGTTCTACTTTTTTTTTTTTCTGCAACTGGAATGCACTGGAACTGCAAACACTGATGTGAACTATGACACTGACAACCATATAACCTTCTCTCTGTGCATTTTGGATGCAGAAAAAAGATACTGAAATGCATGTAGTGTGAACTGGCCCTAAATGTCAAAATTTCTGCCACATACTTTTTTTTTTGTTAACTGATCACTCTGTGGAACCCTTACAGTGATGACGTGCACCTCTCTACACAAACTACAAATTCCATCAATCAATGCGCTCACCAATACTGCTATTTCTTTTTATTCCGTCAGGTTGATTTGAAGTTTCCACATACAGTGGGACCATGTAGATTAAAAGACTGCACATCACTCTGAAAGGAAGTTGTGCAATGCTGCTATTAGTAGAGACCCAGGTAGCTACAGGTATTTAACATGATTTTCTTTTAAACTTGGGTTTAGTGCCACTTTAAATGTTTTAGAAAAATAGGGGTATTTCAGCGGTACATACACAGTACCAGATAGATGCTTTAAAAAAAAACAAACAAATTGGATAGTGCTACTTGATTGCTTTCTATCTTCCTGTTACCAATGACAACTTGAAATCAACTAATTAATGCTATGCCTGACTTGCTAAGTAGGGGTATTACAGCCATTGCACTTGGCTTCTTACATTCAGTGTACACAAAAACACTTCATTTGAGACTAATGACCAATTAGCAACCTAAATGAACTTCTCCAGTGTCAAGCAGGAATTTAATTACATGCTTTTCTGAGACCAGTGCGTATTTTCTGTAACACAAGAACAATACTAGGAAAAAAAAAACATGAATTTTTAATGGTTTGCAATAAGGACTTGCTCATATGTGTATAGTACTGCATTAGGACAATGATTTAGAGGCAATTTAGGAGAGGTTATAAAAGCAGAGGAGGTATCTTAAAGGACAACCATTTTTAACGTGAACTTCGCATAAACACATTTTTCATGATGGTACACATGCTAAGAACCGTGCATGTGTACCTTAATGGGTTTTATTACCTTTCACAGGGATTACAGTTCTCACCCTGACAATGCCTTCATCTTCTTGTCTCTAGAACAGTGGTCTCCAAACTACAGCCCTTAGCTTGTCTTTATCTGGCTCTTGGGGCACTATTCCTCCCAGTGATATTACCAATGGGTTGTAATTTCTGACACCAACATCAACAGTGGTGCACTATTCCTCCCACTGATACCAATGATGGGGCACTATTCCTTTCATGGACACAGATGATAGGGCATTATTCCTCTCAAGGAAACCCATGAAGGGTCATTATTCCTCTCACAGACACCAATGATGGGGCTATTATTCCACTCACAGGAACCAATGATGGGGCTATTATTCCTCACACTGACACCAATAATGGGGCACTACTCTTCCCACTAACACCAATAATGGGGCACTACTCCTCCCACTGACACCAATAATGGGGCACTACTCCTCCCACTGACACCAATATTGAGGCACTATTCCTCCCATTGACACCAATAATGGAGCACTGTTACATCCACTGACACAAATAATGGAGCACTATTCCATCCACTGACACCAATGATGGGGCTCTATTCTCCTCACTGACACTAATGATGGGGCTCTATTCTCCTCACTGACACTAACGATGGGGCACTATTCCTCTCATTGACATCAATGATGGGGCACTATTCCTCCTATTGACACAAATAATGGAGCACTATTCCATCCACTGACACCAATGATGGGGCTCTATTCTCGTTAGTGCCTCTATATCTGTTGCCCCTTCTGTAGTGATGTATTGGGTGCAGATAGTGCCTTTTATATGCCAGCTGCGGGTGGGACCACAATAGAAAGGGTAAGGAAGCAGATACATCCCTGACCAGCATTATGTAGCCTGTGTATTGGCAGTGAGTGAGAGAACCCTCAGCAGAGCTGAAGCACCAGGGCATTCAGATGAGAACACTTTTGGAGCAGAAACCATGTTCCCCTGACCTTCGCTTACTGGGTCCTGCGGCTTGGTTTAGCAAGGTCTCTGGGCCTGTGGAGGGTTTCCCTTTTTGTGAGGGGAAGGTACATCCTGTGTAAGCAACATCTACAGTATAGAGATGGTACCATCTGGGAAGATGACTAACAGTTCTGGGACTTATGTGAATGTTCTGTACTTGAGAAGTACTGCTCAGGATGTCGTGTACTAAGGAATATTGAATTATGTGTAAGGATGTCATGCTGTAAAGGAACTGTGCTTACAAGAAACCTACTGAACCATCATTGAGTTGTGCAGTAAAGCATTGAAAAGCCTTTTGGAATGAACATTCCTTTGTCTTGGGTGATAGGCCAAAGGCTGAGAATGTGGAGGAGGCAGGCTTCAGGCCAAGGAAATGGTGATACAATATGGTGGAGTAACGCCAAAAACAACAAATAGGTGACCATTCAATCCAGAAACAAGAGGAGCAGGACCTGGGCTAGCATGGCACGAGCTCCTGTCTAATCCAGGTCCCTTACAGACTGTCTGTGTGCCAGAGACAAATGGAAGAAAAGATCCCTCTCCCGCTTTTCGTTTGTTAATTGAGGTTTTAATTAAGATAAAACTTGAAGCTGCTGATCTGAAGGTTCTCTGATTTTAATGAAAACAACATCCCTTTGCACATTTCCAAAGGTACAATGTGAAAAATATATGTGTTATCAAACTATTTAAAAAAATCATCACTAGCCATTTCATGACAGTTCTTTTCAAAGAGATATTTCATGAGATATAGGTTTTCAATGCCATGAATTGCCATTCACAGCAAAATGATAAATTCTATAGAAATCTTCACAAAATCACAAGACACCTTAGCAAAGTGGGCATGAGTGACCTACAGGACAACATAACAGGACAACATAACTGCAAATATGTAGGGCATGAATTGGTAAGAAAAAATTAAAATACACATATGTAAATATGTATATTTGTTTCCATCCATTGAGTGGAAAAAACATGAATTTTTTATGGGACATGTATAAACATTGTTTCAGAGCATGTAAAGACACTGATATTGATCAGTGGTAAAAGAAAAATGCTTCTGTGTAAACCACATATGGTTGATCTGCGGAAGGCTTAATGACATCATTAAACTGGCTGTGCCTTCAGCAAATATCCATATGTTTAAAGAGAAACTATCATCAGAAGAAAGACTATATACAGTAAGTCTCTCTCTATTTTCTATATACATATGCACATACACACACATATATATCTACACACACACATATATATATATATATATAGACTTACACACATATACACGTGCACAGTGCTCAGCATAAATGAGTAAACCCCAAAAGATTTGCCAGAAAACCTTCACTTTCATTTCACAATCAACATTTTCTATGGGACACTATACTATAAAATACTCCCACAAATGCGGGCCATTGATTGCAAACAAGATTTGTTAATTTGCAGACACAAAAAAAGTGTTTTTCCTAAGAAATTCATTCAAGACCATGTTGCAAAAATGAATACACCTCAAGTCTTAGGAGCAAAGATAAATTTTAGACAACAAATTCCTAATTAACAAGAATTCAACTACAGGTGAGTCTAATTATTCATTAAACAGGTGTCCAGCAGACAGTGGATTATAAAAATGGGAGTTGCTTAAAGAAAATCCCTTCCCATTTCATGCTCTCAGCAATGGCACCACATGGAAGAGAAATGTCACAAGGCCTGAGAAAGAAAAATTATTTCTTTACACAAGGAAGGTGAAGGCTACAGGAAGATCAGCAAAGGTTTACTTATCAGTCAGAAATTCTGTAGCAAAGGTGATAAAAAATTCAACAAAGATTGAACTGCAACCATCTCACAGAGACATCCAGGCCATCCATGGAAGTTAACACCTCGACAGGAGCATCTTCTGATGAGAAGGGTTGAAGAAAATTGCCATGCAAGTTTACTGCAGTTAGCTAAAGAAGTAGTAAGACAAACTGGGGTGATTGTTTCCTGTGACACAATACGACATACACTGCAGAGGAATGGCATGCATGGGTGTTGTCCACGAAGGAAGCCTCTCCTAAAGCCCATGCATAAAAAAAGCCCACCTAGAATTTGCCAGGGCCCATGCTGAAAAAGAATACTACTTTGGCTCTGTACTCTGGAGTGATGAGACCAAGATAAATGGTTTTGTAACTGATGGCTTCAAAACTGTATGGCATTGCAAAGATGAGGAGTACAAAAAAAAAATGCACGGTGCCCACAGTAAAACATGGTGGTTGCAGTGTCCTTTTGTGGGGCCGCATGAGTGCTGCTGGTGTCAGGGAGCTGCATTTCATTTATGGTATCATGAATTCACAGATGTACTGCTCTGTATTGAAAGAGAAGCTGCTACCATCACTCCATGCCCTTGGACATCGCACACTTTTCCAACATGACAATGATACAAAACACTCATCTAAAGCCACGTTTGTATTTCTGAAGAAGAACAGGGTGAAAGTGATTCAGTGGCCAAGTATGTCTCCTGAACTGAACCCAATCAAACACCTATGGGGAATTCTGATGCGACAAGCATCACTCTCCATCCAGCATCCAGGCTCTAAAAGAGGTCGTTCTTGATGAATGGAAAAAGATAGATGTTGCAATATGTTGCCAACTTGTTCATTCCATGCCTAGAAGACTTGGTACTGTCCTTACAAATCATACAAAATACTAGATGCAGCAGTTTTTGTTGTGGGGTGTATTCATTTTTGCATCATATAATTTGAGTAAAATTGAAAATTTTGTAATCTAATTTATATTAATAACCTTACTTTCATGTAATGAGCTAAGTAAAATGTTCTATAAAACTCAGTTTTAGATTAGAAATTTCATGTCAGAAATTGTTCATCGGGATATTGATTAAAATCCTACTTTTCAAAAGTGGTGTACTCATATATGCGTGTGTGTGTCTGTGTGTGTGTGTGCGCGCGCGCGCATACACACACAATCCAGTGGTTTGACTTGATACTAGAACAGCCAGAGTGGCAAGACATCTGTCCTTAACCTTTTAAAGTCTGCCACCATCTACTGAAGTTCCTAAATGTTTGAAAGGAACACATCTATGGTACCATGTCCTTCCCTTTTTTCCTACAGGAAAGACCAATGTCCATTCACACAAACATTTTCCAAAAATGTACAAGTTGGCCATTAGGACATGAACAATTTGTTTTTAAGAACGATTCCCACACTTTTGTACTATCCAAACATGACAAACAGCGATCAGCTGTGTTTGATCATTCAGTTCTCTGTGCAGAGCTGGCTGGAAACAGATGCAGCATCGGATTATTGCTGCATCCACCTGGGTGAGTATTTTAGTTTTTTCTAAAGCCCATACTTTTCTTTTAACATGTGTATGTCATATCTCAGGGAAACAAATGTGATCCATCGAAAAACCCTTCAACCTGATTGACTGAATACAGCCATGGGTAGGAATGCATTAGGGGAAGGGGGGATTGTCCTGTGGTAAACCCTACATTAAAAGCTGGTGACAAGCCTACAACTGGTCAAATCAGGCAACAGACACCATAACAAGTCTCTAACTACCAGATTAGTTCCCCTTTACCAAAAGTATGGAAAAGAAACTATACTTCTAGGTAAAGGGTTATGTAAATATGAAACAGTATAGTTTTTTTTGTCCTCAGCTTGTGATAGTGTCCTTTTAAAACATACCTATAAGCCCACAAAAGTGGGAGTCAACATTACTTAACCACTTACCTAACTTTCAAGGATGTTTTTTTTTCTAATTCTCTGAATTTGCTTAGCTTGTGTAAATATTTATTTCCAATGTAAGTGGAAAAGTATAATTTAGCAGGCCAGTGCACCCAAGAATGAGGCTTTATCAGTTATGAGTGGATGCTGATGGGCTAGCAGCTTTTAATATGTCCCTTCAGGAGTGGGATTTCCCCACCTTAATTCCCCCGTTTCTGTATTTACTGTAATACAAAAGGAGTCTGGCAGTGAGAGAGTTAAGGTAGCCATATGCAGCCTAATTCCTCACACTGAGCCTGCAGGCTGAACTCATGAAGAACAATCCTTTCCCACATCAATCATAAAAGCATGGAAGGAAAATCTCCACTGCTGGCTGTAGAATCCAAGTGGCCCTAGAACCTACAGCTGTCTGAATACCCAAACAGTGACTGCATCTGATAGGACAATTTTTCACATGGCTCAGTGAAAGAAGTTAAAATTTGCGCCCTCTAAGGCTAGCATGAGAAACTGCGGTACAGAGATTTTGCTACGTCCTAAGGCATAGAAGAAGCCAATAGGCAATTCAAACAGCTGCCATGCACCCAAAAGTAAATAACAGTTTTGGATGGACCAATGCTTTAATTTGATCTCCTCATAAAGCATTTTGTGAGTGAATGGTTACTCATCAACCACATTAGCAAACAACAGAAAGCACTGTATAAAATAACTGAAAATAATACATGAAAGCACATGAGTAGCTGGCTTGCAGACAACACTTGGAGCATACCTAAGGCTTCTAATGCAGAAGTTCCTTCGCCATGTTATATATCTCCAGGAGGTAATTGTAAAAAGGCAATAATTAATCAGTCCAATCAGTAAACAATACAGCATGACTACAACATATTTCCACAATAACATTACTACATGTTCATACAAAATCATTTCCGTTATACACATAACATGTACTAGTACATTTCTACAGTTAACACATTACTACAGTGACATTGCAGATATTAATAACATACCAATGACAGCACAATCTTAGTAAATTCATTTTCAAGCTCACTGGCATGCAAAGAATACCACAAGCAATGGTGAGCGATTGCTGTGCTACTTCAGAGAGCCACTAGGTGGTGCTGTTTAATTTTTTATTTCCCCCTAGCAGAATAGGAAGGAACCCAATACATATAATAAAGCTAAATCTTCATATCCTCAAACTTTGATGCGGGGACAGCAGCACAGGCAAGAAATAAAAGGATCAACTACAGGATAATTGCGGGGGAAGAGAAAATGTGACAAGTCTTGCATAGGTATGCATACATAATAATATAATCACCATTCATAATAAACAGCAAGTACTTAAGTAGAGTACATTTAGCTTTTATGGGCTAGTAATCACTGGCTGTAGATTGCATACTATAATGTACCCTTTCCTTATCAGTAGGAATGGTCAGCTTCCTTCAACAGTGTTTACATTTTATGCCAATGTTTTAGACAGAAAAATCTGTTGAATATTAAAGTAGCCAAAAAGTGCTTAATATGAATATTGGATTTAAAAAAAAAAAAATAATAATAATAATTTTTGTCTTATCTGCTGACAGTTAAAATACTAAGGATAAGGGCCCTCCTAACCCTCTTGTATTGAACTGTATTGTTGCTGTATTGTGTCCTGTTATATTGTAAAGCGCTGAGCAAACTGTTGGCACTATATAAATCCTGTATAATAATAATACTACTACTATCAATAACAAAGATGTGTATGCTATCAATACAGTGAGTCAATCACTGGTCAAGCTGTGATTTTACTTTTCTGCCTAACTGAACACTCCGACTGGACTTTGCAAGTTTTTGCTCAATGCATTTCCACTGAAATCAATGGCAATACATCAAAACTTATTAAATTTATGCACGTGTTAAGTCAACATGCATTATGATGCTCATCAATGCATTATGATGGGCAGTGACATCAACATAAAGTGCACTACAATGCATGTTGAAAATGCATGACAGGGAACGATAACTTGCATTTTGAACGCACTTCCATTGATTTCAATGGAAAACACATCAGAGGCAAAAACAGGTGTAATTCCAGTACAGTTTATCGACCTTACAAAGAAACTGTCTATCACTGTCATTCTACTAGTGATCTAGTTTTCTGTTAAATATAGAATTCTTGAGGATGGATAAACACCGGGCTGTATTTACAGACAGTGCTTAAAGGATTCTCATAGCTTGAATGGAACTCAAGGAAATGTAAAGGCAATCCGTTGGCATCCAAATGGTTCGGCCACTGCCGATGATTTTCTCCTGAATACTAACCTCATCTAAAAGAGAAGTACGGGTATATGTTTTTTTTTTTTTTTTTTAATCATACTTACCTAGGTGGGTGCAGCATCATTCCAGTATTGCATCTGTCCCCCACTGGGTGAGAAGTGAGGGATCAGACACCGCCGACCCCTCAGCTCTCCCTGCCGCTTTGAGCACAGAGTGGTGACGGTCAGTCACTGCTCTCTCTCCCCCCCCCCAGCTCTCACTGGAGTGCTGGGCTGTGGAGGGAGCAGCTGGCTCAGGCTCTTAGCAGGTCGCTGAGAGGCTAAACCAGGTGCCGGTACAGACATCTGGGTGGATCCCGACTTTAAAGTCAGGCTCTTTCCTCAGCCGGACCAGATGAGTGACATCGGCCGACAGTTGACTTTAGACCTCTTTTGGCTGAAAACAGGTCACAGGAGTGCAAAACAAACTACACTCCTCTGATCGACAGAAGTACAGCCAAACAAGCTTTGGCTGTACTTCTCCTTCAACTACTTGGTGACTCACAATTTCATAACAAGGGAAAGGAAACTTATATTTATAGATTATCCCTATATATGAGTCTAGCGAATGTTTCACTTTAGCTTGATGCAGCCCCCCTCCCACCTCCTCCAGGGATCCTTTGAAGTGGTGTTAGACCCAAAAGCAAAAATTTCATATATTGCACCTTAACAATTCTTAGATGTGATGGCTACCTAAATTTCCTGTTTTTTGGCTCTTCCATTTACTTTCATCTGGTGATCGGGCCAGTAAATCTGTTTTTTTTTTCAACAGAACAAGCTGTCCTGCAGATGTGGCAGTTTGAGGGTTGAGAAAGGCCACTTGCCACTGACAGGGGTGCTTACAATGATCAGATTTTTTTATTCCATGTAAAACCTTTATCCTAAAAAGGAACAAATCTATTTGCTGTAACTGCTTATAAAAAGTGTTTGATTTAGATATACTAACAAACTGAAGCCAAACTCCCGCTGTTAGTCCATCCAAAACGCCGCCTTCCCCAAAGTGACAATGCTGCTGTCCAAAGGTGTCTCCTATGCGCCAACATCCAGAGTGGGGACACTCTAATACAGGAGGTATGTTACTGACCAGATCACCAAGTGAAAACGGGAGGGAGGGACAAAAAAACAAACAAACTAAAAACGAAGTCCAATGCAGCCACCGCATCTAATGATTGGTAAGCACAATATTTTAAATTTTTTGTTTTGGGTTTAATACCGCTTGAATGTCCTGGGCAGTCTCACTGGCTCCAGGGGTTGATGGAGATAGGGATAAACTATAGTTTTGTAGGAAGGGTTGAGATTTGCATGCAATTTCAGCTGCTTACTCTACATCTGGTTATGCAGCCTCTCATTACGAAATTATTTTGCATCATAAACCCAATCTGAACTGGTTACTTTAGTGACAGGTTCATTTTAAAATAAGAAACCACCTAATTTGCTCAAATTTATATGTCTGAAGAACAGAAATAATGTAGAGATTATCCCTGAGCTTCAACGAATGCTATGAGACTATCAATTTGTCTAATGTCACACAGCAAGAAACCAGTTTCTCACTGCAGGTGTAAGCCAGGGCAGATTCTATGAAATAGGGAATCTGAAAGAAAATGGAATTTAAGTTTAAACGCTTTGAAATAAGGGACCAAAGGGATTTCTTAAGATCTAAAACTATTTCAGAGACTTTACCATTAAAAGAGCCCTAATTTTGACAGCTGTCCAGCATACAAGGGTGTTGACTGAACTGCTGTTTGTTAACAGAGCATGGCAGTGTGACTACAGTATAGGCATTTTTTCAGCTAATATCCTGGTTAAATTGTATAGCCCATAACAGTGGAATTTTTTTTTACAGCTTAGTAAGGAATTATTAGCAGCAGTGACAATTAACCTAAATGGTAAAACAAATGGAGCACGTATCAGATCAACAGTAATACAAACCTTGGGAACAACAAGTCAGTACAAGCAGTCTCTGTACTGCAATGTATATGCTAAGAAAACATCATCTGAAAAGCAACATTTAAGCAGCTCAGTAGTCGTCGGTGATCATTGCAACACATCAGCATAAGAAATAGTTGTTGCTGGTTTTTTTTAAAAAAAAAACTTTCCTTCTCCACAAGTGTCTGTACTTCAAATTGAAAACTTACATTTAATTGAAGGGAAATTTTTCAACAAGGACACATTTTGACTTTATAGTTTTTATGTACATAGTCTTCCATACTATTGCTATTGTACATAGCACTGTAATTGCCTTCTTACACTGTAACCGAACATATTCGCATCTCATTCAATTCCTTTCTGCTTCTGTTTTGCAGAAATAGTATCAAGGATGATGTCACATGAGCAACTCTGCCGCTAGTGATCCTGCCAATGGCAATTTGTTGAAATCGCCATAAAGTAGGATCGCTAAAAGATTGCCCAATTTTCTCCTAGGTCTTCAACTCCCCCTCTTTAGCTAAAGCAGCGTCATGCCATAACTAGCAACTGAGATTCATCTGCGTTCAAACCAGCGGCAGTGACATATTCCTCCTTCTGCCTATAGCAGGGGTCTGCAACCTTTAAGACATAAAGAGCCACTTGGACCCGTTTCCGAGAGGGAAAAAAAGACTGGGAGCCGCAAAACCATTGCAACATTTAAAACAAATCCGACACTGCATATATTGCAAAAAACGCTCTGGTCATGAAGGGGGTTTAAGGGCCCAGTAAGCAAAGGGTTAATCAGGGCCACAGTGTATCGTCATAATCACAATCATAGCCTTAGGTCAGTGGTGGGCAACCTTTTTTTTCGACTGAGCCAAATCTCGCCAAAACCACGATTGAAATTTATTTTGAGAGAAACATTTTTAAAACTGAAAATACATCCCCCATATAGTAATTCATCCCCCATAGTAATTCATCCCCCATATAGTAATTCATCCCTCATATAGTAATTCATCCCCCATAGTAATTCATTCCCCCTATAGTAATTCATCCCCCATATAGTAATTCATCCCCCGTAGTAATTCATCCCCCATAGTAATTCATCCCCCCTATAGTAATTCATCCCCCCATATAGTAATTCATCCCCCCTATAGTAATTCATCCCCCCTATAGTAATTCATCCCCCCTATAGTAATTCATCCCCCCTATAGTAATTCATCCCCCATATAGTAATTCATCCCCCATATAGTAATTCATCCCCCCTATAGTAATTCATCCCCCATATAGTAATTCATCCCTCATATAGTAATTCATCCCCCATAGTAATTCATCCCCCCTATAGTAATTCATCCCCCATATAGTAATTCATCCCCCATAGTAATTCATCCCCCCTATAGCAATTCATCCCCCCTATAGTAATTCATCCCCCATATAGTAATTCATCCCCCGTAGTAATTCATCCCCCATAGTAATTCATCCCCCCTATAGTAATTCATCCCCCCTATAGTAATTCATCCCCCATAGTAATTCATTCCCCATATTGTGTGAATTCACTTACCTTTGCTCCGCGCGTTCCTCTCGCTGGGTTCCCGTGCCGTTCTGGTCTTCAGGGCGGACTGTGAGAGGAGAGGAGTTCGTCACGCTGCCCCGCCTACATCCGGGCTGCCCCGCCTACATCCTGACAGCCAATGTTTGCCAGCGGGCGCTCGGCACACAGAAGATCTGCATTAAAAGAGCCGCGGCTTGCCGACCCTATTGCCTGTCACCTGGTGGGCAGTGTGCTCCGGAGCCACAGGAAAGGTGAAAAAGAGCCGCATGCGGCTCCGGAGCCGCGGGTTGCCGACACCCGGCCTATAGGGACAGATTAGTAGCTTCTTTAGTGGTCCTGCTGCTGGCAATTGTCCTCTTGTGGCAGAATCACCCATCTGACATCAGCCTAACAAAGGTGTGTATGCTATCAACACAATACATAACAAGCCAAACTGTAAAATGTAAATACTCCAGCTGAACCCACACCTTTATGTTTTTACCTGACTTGGTTTGCACTGAAATCAACATAAGCACATGGAAACATATCTCAACATATGTGTTAAGACACACGTCAACGGGCATGTAAAATGCATCATGACGACTGTCAACATGCATTGACATCCAATACAAATACATACAACATTTAAAAAAGTGCAACCACTCGCGTTAACCATGTGCTTTGATGCGCTTCTTTTGATTTCAATAGAAAAAGAACCAGAGGAAAAAACACATAGGTGTAATGTCAGTGTAGTTCATCAGCCTTACAAATAAAAGGGCTGGCATTTGAATTTTGTCATTCTACTTAGTGAATTGTGTTTTTGATACATATATAAACCATGGAACTGAGGCCATATTCGGAAGGTGTTTAATAAAAAAAAAAAAAAAAAAAAAGTCTTTTAACTTGATTTGTTGCTCCTTATAACGGAAGGTATTCATGTCGGATTCCACCACATGTTAAAAAAATAAGATTATTTCTCATTTCAGGATAGTGGGTGGAGCCATGCAAACCATCCCTTTTGCCCCAAAGGCCAACTGTAAATGTAGAACCTCTGGTGTATAGCACAAATATAAAGCATTTTATTCCAAACTGGATACAGCTGTTTCAGGCTTTTTGGCCATCATTGCAGCGTATAAAATCCTTGGCTTCTACAGAGTAGAGCTTGGGACCCAACAGAAAGTATAACCCAGAAGGTTAATTGAGAAGGGATGAAAGAAACCAAAAAAGCCTCCACTGAATCTATGTGTAGCACAGCAAAGCTTTCTTTTATCAGGTGGTATTCCCATGTCTCATTCCATTACATATCCCAAACCACCACTCCACTTGAAATGAAGCTAAACAAATACAGCTTAAGCTATCCCAGGGTCTCTAAAGTGATAACTGAGCAAACCAACTCAAAATTTGATGTGTCGAATACCCATTTCAATGGAGGAAATAGTATAGGCTACATTGTCAATGTAAGAGACACCCGCAAACAGATAAAACAGTATTCTGTGAACATACTGCATCCAAAATAGACCGCTATGTAAATATTAATGATGCAGTAAGCAGGTATGGCAGAAAAACATTGGCCTCTATTCCTGCTTATGCATGTATTAACCAGTGTTTTGGCATGGTGCGTTTAGGCAGCCTATTCACTTTAAAAAGGTTGACTAGGGAGTCTGAATACATGAATATGTACTGAATTTTTTTTTTTTTTGAGGAGGAGCGGGGATGGGGGCAACCACAACACCATTTTGTACATGTGGCATGCACATTTGTGTATTGTGGTGTGTTTATGGTCAGGTGGTTTGGTTTGTACTGTCTATGTGTGTGCTGGGGTGCTGTTCAGAATGAATGGCAATGCACATACTGTATATTGCATGTTCTGGTGTTTCTAATAGCCTTCACGAAACATGCACAAATTCCCATGAAAGGTAAGAAGGGAACCTTATAGAAAACAAGAAAGTCCCACTAATCTGCCAGGTCTTCTTGCAAACTCTACAACTCAAAACTACTTTAGTTGACCTTTAAGAATATGACTGATTTAACTGTTATCTGGAGCAACAGAGAAACCCAAAGTGTTTCATAAAGATTGGAATTTGTATCTGTTGAATTAACCAGTAACAGGACACAATACTCAGTTGCGGCATCCAGATGAAAACTAAAAGGCTACATTTATTAACCATTTCTCCCTACAAGGCTAAGTGATCCTTGCATATAAGAGTCAAGCTCTGCACACTTAATACAACTTTACCCACCAATCTGCCATACCCAAATAGAAGGCAAATCGAAACCTAACTCGCAGACACGAAGATGTTTCTCAAACAGTGTAACCAGACTATTTTGAAATATGGATGCACATCTAACAGCACAGAATTTGAAGGAATTATTTAGGATAACCTAATATTGGTACATTTTTGTAAAAGTAAGACCCCTTTAACTTGCATTTACAATATATATTTGGAAACAGGTATTTTTAAGATTTGTAATGTTTTCTAATAACTGCAAAACTTCTAAAAACATACAGCTTACCATATTAAAAAAAAAAAAGTTTAGTTATATCAAATATGTACATAACATCAAACATAAACCAGTAAAAAAAATACTAATGGACAACAGGATTTCACCATTATTTTGCAGTTTCTGAGTGTGACAAACAGGACAACTGAGCAGTTTAATTTTGAGTCCTTACCTTTTTTTGACAATTAAAACGACAACTAGAAGCAGTAAGATGAATACTAAAATCCCTGCACTAATGCCAGCTATTTTCACCACACGATCGGTTTGCTTGGCAGGATCAGGAATAACCTCTGGTTCTTCAACCGCAGCAGCTAAAAATGGGAAAGAAATACACACAATTATAAAAAGGCTCCAATTTAAAACTAGTGATCAAAAGCATCAAGGTAAGTCAACAACATGACCACTTGTGCTATTCCGGACCCTGGTTCACCAAAAGCTTCAGGTCAGGATTAGATATTGTAACTATGACAAAGTGTAGCAACCCAAAGAAACCAATCCAGTTATGACAATTTTCAGCTGACACAAAGAGAATTCTGATTGGCTGTATAGGGGTACTGTGTCATCACTTGTACTTACACTGCTATATCAATAAGCCAAAACGTACTACATTTTAACTCATGCCCAGGAAACAAGAGGTCAACATGTAGCCAGTGGGATGACTGTAAATGCATATTGTTGTAGAGAAACCAACCAATTCAGTAAAAAAAGAGGAACACAAAAGACATAATGAAATGCTAGCCTCATTTAATTGCACTTGCTGAATTATTAATCTCCATTAATTTCCAAAAGACCAGAATGGATGTTTTTCACATGTAACCTTAGGCTTGCTAACTGCTCCTTATTTATAATCGTAAGATAATATGCTGTCTGAAAGCTAGACGCTGTTACACAGACAAATGTACATTTCTGAGCCAGAGAACACATGAGAGGAATTTATAAAATGTGGTATTTCCTAAGCACATGCTGCAGGTCAAGGATTATGTGCTGCAGCAATACTTACCCTCGCATTTTGCACTGTGCAGCTGCACTACAAGTTTCTCATTCATAAAGACAACTGCTTAACAAGTCTACAGCTGAGAAAACGTATAGTAAGCAAAAAAAAAATGCCCAGTAAAAGTATTTCATAGGACATTCAAAACATCCAGTATTACCCAAGGAGGTTCTATATAGAGATAAGCAAACAAAACCAATCAGGGTCTGACCAGAATTGGGACAATCCACTGCTGTGTGTGAATACCACCTATTGCTCCAGCTGCAGTACAAAGATAATCTTTTTGATATTCAATATAAAGCTATTATAAATCCATGCGGCACTTGATTTATGTTAAAAGAGAAAAAAAAAAAAGCAGAAAACATACAGGATAAAGGAAAACTTTCCCAAAAGAAGCATGGACGCTGCCATTGAAGACTCCTATGCCTGAAACTCTAGTTGCCTGGCTGTCATTCTAACCTTGTGGCTTCAATCTTTTGAGTCACAGATCTGGCAGACACATGCAGATAAGAACTTAAGAATTTGCTCAGAGTTTTCTAATTACTAAATAGTAGCCAGGCAGCTAGCGCCTTCAGAAGGTGGTTAGCAATGGCAGCTCCCATGTGTTTCTCAGGAAAGGTTAACTTTAGCCCTTTGTCCACCAAGACACAATTTGTATGTCCTGGCATTCAAGCACGTGGCTGCTGCTGCAGCTATGAGCTTGGTATTGATATTGTTATTTTCAGTCTTGTTGGCCTCCTTGTGATAGCAATGAAGTAAAATAAAAAAAATTAAAAAGTAAAACTTTCATAGAAAATTATAATAAAATAAACACACCTGAACACAAAAACATATAGAAACACATCAATAGGGCCACGCATGTATATAAACAGCAATTGCATCACACATGTGGGGTATTCCAAAGACATGCTGGTGGGTTAATTGCCTCCTGTCTAAATTGGCCCTAGTATGTGTATGTATGAATGTAAGTTAGGGACCTTAGATTGTACGCCACTCGAGGGTTAGAGACTGATGTCAATGTACAATATATATATGTAAAGTACTAAGTAAATTGACAGCGCTATATAAGTACCTGAAATATTAAAATAATCACCATGAACACTGGAGTAACAGCAGTAATTCAGACTTTTAAAGAGTTGCAAAATTTTCACGCGTCTTAAAAAATTGCAACTGCCACAATTTTATTCTACTGGGCCTCTACTGAAAATATATAATTATTTGGGGTTTGTTTAAAGTGATTTTTGTAGCCAAAAATATCCCACTGGTGACCTTTTTGGGGCACTACATATATGATTAGGCCTAAGCATCTTTAGAGCAGGTTCGCACTACCAAAACGTTTTTCTCTGCCCGTAGTGATCGCAGCTGCTGGCAAAGGGTGGGTAGAGTCTTGGGTTTTTACAAAGCAAGGCACTGTTTCCCCTTTTTATTCTAACACACTTTAATGGAATGCCACAAAGGGACATTCAGTTCATTTCAGTGCATAGCTGCTTAGCTGAGCTGGGCAACCGTGCATAAAAACACACGGTCGCACAGAGACCTGTAGAGCGGTGAAGAAAAATGCAGTCGTGTTGCATTTTTCCACACCACTCTGCCCCACAGCTGACAACTGCAAGAAGAGTGAATGGGGCACACAAAAAAACCAAACACAAAAACACAGCTCACCAAAGTGTGCATCAGTCCACCCCCCCCAAATAAAAAACAAATTGGTCCAAAGATGGCAAGTAGGACCTGGCAAACGTCTCTTGTAAACATTTTTCATCATTCGTTATTCCAAAACCATCTTACTGCTGGCTATATAAAGGTAATATGAAGTGAGGATAAATGTGCTGAATCTTATATATGAACTATGCACCTTTAAAGTCCCAATATCCACAAAAAAACAATATGCAGATCCTCTTCTTCCTAGTTACAATGGACCACCTCTAAGTTTAGTTCTAAGGTACATCTATATTAGAAAATTCTATAAAAACTTTAATTGCAATACTGACATCCGTGATCTATTATCCAGAACGGTTTAGACTCACATAAGTAATACCATTTATCTCTTTTGACAATGGATAAAACATCAGCTCAAAAAAACACCTGCCATGCACCATGCAAAGGGAACCATGTTTTTCCACAGATGAAACTTATTTATTATTTATTTTTCTAGGCAGGCATCAGATTTTATCAGTTACTGTTGTCCATCTGTGCAATGAATAGATTGTCTAAGAGACTGGGCTAACTGCCGTTTACACAAATGATTTTGGTAGCCTCAGGCTCTTTAACAACAGGAAATGGAAGCTTTTCATAAGTGGCGTTTCAGATTTTTGTTGCAAACAAAAGTTAATTTACAACCATTTGCTGTAACCACATGAGGGAATCTCCCTTACAACCTTTACTTCTGGCAGGGATTGCAATATAAATTTTAACTTGCAATGTGGTGGCGAAGATCAGATATGAAGACTTGTCCTTGACAGAATTATGTTGCTCCTTTGTGGACCAATACATTCTTTATACTTAATACTATATCAAAATATATAGTCACAAAGTTAAGGGTATATAACAAAAACAAGTTACAAGAAGAAAAATCCCTGTCCAAATGAGCTTGCAATCTAGAAGTTTTTAATCAAATTTTTTTCCCCTAACAGTTAGTATAAATTCCATATCTATTGTATATAAGTCTGTCACAAAGTAACGTCTATTATGATTATTGACTCATGGGACCTTAATAGGTGCTCACAGTAAAAAAATATGTAAGCTGTAAACCTTTAAATGGTTGTAAACCTCAAACATGAACAAAGCATATCCTTCTATAGTGTTTATGTGTCTCAGTCCAAGCATGAAGGGGTTGATATACTAAAACTGTAAAGTGCAAAATCTGGTGCAGCTCCAGGTTCTTTTGTTGTCAAAAGTTTAATTGAACAAGCTGAAGTTAGAAACTGATTGGCTACCATGAACAGCTGTACTAGATTTTGCACTCTACAGTTTTAGCAAGTTAACTCCGAAGTGTAATTTCTGTCTGCTGCCTAGTTCCTTCTAACAGGTTTTCTGCACACCAAGAGAAAAAAGGTGACAGGGGTGGGAGCTTCAGCATACAGCCTGTGATTAACAGCCTCAGCTCTGTTCCTGTGTGAAGGGTGTTGTTTCACTTCCCTCCAATCAGCTCTCAAAGCTCTCTTCCCTGAACTCTGGAGTGTGTAATTTCAGCTCCCCGCCTCCTCTTTTCTGACAGCTTAGTCAAGCTCTATAAATTTTGCACTTTGAACAGATGTAGAGAAGAAAAGATTGCAGAAAAACAGGTAAAACATATGTAGAAGTTTAATCTCTGTATCACCTGAGGCCAGTCAAATAACCTCCTTTGTATGGTTTTTTTTTTTTTTTTATAGGGGTTATCCTTTATACACATACGCCCTACAAATCAGCGTCATCCTGCTGTGATTCATCACTCCGCTGCTGGTCTTGCACTTCCATCTTCATTTCTGATGTCATCAGGAGCCAAGAGACAGCAGCCAGGTCCACCCACCACCAGCTGCTGTGTTGAAGCTGATGCCTCCTGGAATTAGTGACATGCCTAACCCAGAAGGCTTCAGGAGTTGGACCATTAATATACCATTAAAATTGTTTTATCATATATGTTTGTTAAGTAGACATTGCCACAATTTTTGTCAGCTGACACTGCGCTCTGTTTTTTTTCTGCTGTAATCAGTGATATTGTTCTGAGGACTACAGAACCCCAACCCATCTATGTTATGGACAGGAGGAAAGGGGCAGTTGACCCGATTCTCTGTTGACCTGATACAGTAGAGAGAGTGTCTAAGCATGGTCATACTATGGTATGAGTTACAAGTAGAGTTAACACTACTGTGCACCAGATCCTGCTCCAACATCTTCCTCTGTAACATCACTGGGAGCCAGAAAGAGACAGCAAGCCCCCTGATGACACATTGCCAGGTCCACCCTCCTCCAGCCACTGTGTTGAAGCTGATGTCTCATGGGATAAGTGACATGCATACCCCAGAAAGCCTCAGGAGTGGAAGAGACCTCATTCTCATCTAGGACTGTAGGGATAAAAATTGCAATGAAGGTCAGCTTTAAATATACAATTAAAATTGTTTTATCATAATGTATATTTGATAAGGGCCAAAAAACTGCTAATTTTGTCATAAAGTTTGAAAGTCAATACTTTGTTCTTTGTCCTAATATTAGTGATTACATTTTGTGGATTTCAGAACTCCACCCATCTATGTTAGGGACAAGAGGAAAGGTAGAGATTCCAGTAGTTCTGTCCCTTTTTTATTGTCCTAATACAGTAGGGTGAGCAGCTAAGCGTCATCATACTAGGGTAGGGATTACCAGTAGGTTGAGTGTTGTCATACTAGGACAGAATGTATGGCAGCCTATATATTTCTCCCAATACAGTTTTATTATTTGGGAATGCCTCTAACAGTGCCCCTCAAAAATACACAACAATCACCTTTTTCTAAACTATGTCTAATATTAAATTATTTGTTCTTTATTAACATCGGTGTACAGAAATACTGAAGGAAAGATGTTGATATGTGAAGAGAAAAAAACAGTTGAAGCTGTGCTAAAACAAAGTCAAGCAAAAGACAAAGAACTGGTCACCAGCATTACCTCTAGACTCCCTCAACAGATCTCTTTCTCCTTTACAGACTTGCCAAGCCCTGTTTTACACTTTTTGTGGAGGTGACCATCTGAGTAGAGGATCAGAGCTCTGCATCCTTATGGCAGAACTGTGTCTCTGAATACTGGAAATCTGATGACTGGTGAAGGAATAATCAACCAGCAGCAGTAGAGGTCTAGAAAGCACAAAAGCAGGAAGTTACTTGTCCACAAGTCTTCTGGTACAGTTTCCCCTTCAAGAAGACTAAAGAGTAGCATAGTAGTGACATCAAACAGAGGCAGCAGTGCCTTAAATCTCACACTGCAAATACACAGCTATGAGACAAAGAGACACAGAAGTGCACTGCTAGGTTTCAAAATAAATTCAAGACACAAAGTATACTTTAAAGTATTACTAAACCCACAATAGTAAAATCAGTCTGTATATGCAGTAAATCATTCTTGTTCTACTCAATGTTTAACCTAACCTCTGCATTGTGTAAAAAGGGCGTTTGACTATGTCTTCTCTGATCCTTCCCTTCTTCCCCAATCCATCTTTTGATAGAACAAGCTGCACATGCTCAGTTTGGTGTGTATTGCTACAGAGGCTTATTTTTCCACCAGACTGTCCAGACAGAGGGTCAGGGGTTATGAAGCCTTATAGGACAATCAGGGGAAAATAAGAACTCCTCCTACAAGCTGTAACCAGTGCTCTGCTGGACACTGATAGATATCACAAGAATGTTCTAACTGCTGATGAGAAAAGGTATTCAGCAGTTTATATTCACTAAAATAATTGCGCTTCCATGTTCTGTGTACTATAGGAGACCAGTTATAGTGAATGCAGGGTCCTGGGTTTAGGAACACTTTAAGGGTACTTAGGCAGAATTAACATTTGTAGATGTCCCCTATAAAATAGCTAATCTGAACTTTAAGCGTTTAGGTACCACTCACTGGCATTGTGTGCACTGGCCCCCGAGCTATGATTCGCATAATAATAAAAAATATTTTGGCACAGATTCCAACACACCAGCCAGATCTAGGCAGACATTCATGCAGATAAAAATGTAACTTAATATAAATTTGCTTAATGTCCAGCACATAAACATGCACTGTATCTATCACAATAATGTATTGAAGTGGTTTTGTGATTCAGGACAAATCAGACGGAATTATACAAACATAGATTCTGTTTCAAAGAGCCAAGAATCTATCATCGCTACTGTTTTAATATGTAGAGCTCAGTAGAACCTGCTCCGGCCCAGCAAATCAACCTTACATTTTTCATGTTTGAACAAGTGAATCACTTTCTTTCTATTCATCAATGTTCTAGTCATTGAAATATTTAATATAGGGTGTGTAAATGTCTAAGATGAGCTATAAAAATCTATGCACATCTAAGAAATATAGAATAAATTAGAAAGGAAAACTTTGTACAATGAATACACAGAGGACTGATTTCATTGTACTGATCCACGTAATTAAGAGATATTTAATTTTTTTTAACAGAACAATCTTCTCAACAGATTGTTATGGGAAGAAATAACTGGTAAGTGCATAAACTTTTGGACTACCAAACTCCAACCCCATGGATGATCATTGCGGTTGGTAGAATATAACAAAATACAGCTGCCATCAGACCATTTGGTTGGCATAATGCTTGAAGAGCTCAATGCCTAAAAACTTATTTCTGCCTAGTCAACTGTCCCTTCCTTCCCCCATCCTCAAAATAGTAAGTATCTAGCTGTGTATATAGTCACTCAGACAGACAAGGTGGGAGAATTCACTAAATCAGAAATTTCCCCACCCAACTGGAGGGAGAATGTTGTAGGAAAAATGAGAGAGAATGCTAAGGTTATGATTCATAAGAGACAAGTCATTTCTTTACTGCTTCAAACTCTCTGTCAATGGGGACGTTAAAGTGTTACTAAACCCAGGACCCTGGATTCACTATATCTGGTCTCTAGCAGTACACAGAACACGGAAGCGCAATTATTTTAGTAAATATAAACTGCTAAATACATTTTCTCATCAGCAGTTACAGCAGTGACTTCTATCAGTGTCCAGCAGAGCACTGGTAGAAACTTGTAGGAGGAGTTTTCATTCTCCCCTAATTGTCCTATCAGGCTGCAGGACCCCTGACCCTCTGTCTGGACAGCGCTGATTGGTCCCGTGCTAATCACATGCATCCTCCCTCCCACCCAAAAAAAACCCCTCTACCAATACACACAAAACAGAGCAAGTGCAGTTTGCCCCAAGGCTCTGTTCTATCAGCAGATGCAACGAGAAATGTGGAAGAAGGGGAGTATCAGAGAAGACAGGATCAAACATCCTTTTTACACAATGTGGAGGATTAACCACTTCAATTCAGGACACTTTTAGCCCCTTCCAGTTCAGGCCAATATTTGGCTTTCAGCACTGTCACACTGAGTGACAATTACTTAGTCATGCAACACTGTACCCATATGAAATTTTTATTCTTTTTTTGAGACAGATAGAGCTTTCTTTTGGTTGTATTTGATCACCACTGGGCTTATTTTTTGCTATATAAATGAAAAAAAAACAAAAATTTTGAAAAAAAAAATCATTTTTTGCTTACTTTTCATTATACAATTTTGCAAATAGATAATTTTTCTTCATAAATTTAGGCCAAAATGTATTCTGCTACATTTTTGTGGTAAAAGTAACCCAAAATAGTTTATATTTAGTTTGTGTGAAAGCTATAGAGTCTACAAATTATGGGATATATTTGAAAATTGATCAGTTGAGATCCTAAAATGGGATGGGGTATGCCGGTGATCAGGATGCTGGTATGAGGTATGACGGTGATCAGGGCACTGGTATGGGGTATGACGGTGATCAGGGCACTGGTATGGGGTATGACGGTAATCAGATCGCTGATAGGGGGTATGACGGTAATCAGGTCGCTGATTTGGGGTATGGCGGTGATCAGAACACTGGTATGGGGTATGGCGGTGATCAGAATGCTGGTATGGGGTATAGCGGTGATCAGAACGCTGGTATGGGGCATGGCAGTGATCAGGATGCTGGTATGGGGCATGGCAGTGATCAGGATGCTGGTATGGGGCTTGGCAGTGATCAGAACGCTGGTATGGTGTATGGCGGTGATCAGGGCGCTGGTATGGTGTATGGCGGTAATTAGGGCGCTGGCATGGTGTATGGTGGTGATCAGGGCGCTGGTATGGTGTATGGGGGTGATCAGGGCACTGGTATGGTGTATGGAGGTGATCAGGGCGCTGGCATGGCATATGGCACTGATCAGGGTGTTGGTTTGGGGTATGGCGGTGATCAGGACATTGGTATGGTGTACAGGGGTGTTTTGTGCGTACTGGGACATGTGACAGGGCCTCTCTGCATTATTTATTATTGTTATTGTGGGGCAGTGATCAAATACACAGGGGCACTAAACTGGGGCACTTGGGTAGCTGGCACTGCAGTGTGTGAATGTACAAGCAGCCTGACAGGCTGCTGTATACTCACACACTGCAGGATTGCTTCTCTCTGCTCTCACACAGATCGCCTGAACACAGCGGTAATGTGATCCGCTGTGTCCGGGGCGACACACCGATCACCAGATCAAAGTGTGTGCACACACGTATGTATATGCTGCACAGTAACTGAAAGGATAAGTTCACTTTTTGACAGAAAAATTTAAAAATGCAAATTTTTTTGCAGGTAAAATTGTGTATGTATTTTTTGTTGCAGGAGACTGGAAAGCATTGCACCAGTGATCAGCATATTGCTGGTGCCATGCAGGACCCCTGCAGACCTGCTGGTATATCTGCTTGCCTGCACGTGCAAGCCAATACACTCTGACAGATGGAATCAAACTACCACAGTGCTCACAGAGACGTGGTAGTTCATTGAGGACTACAAGCTGATAGCCGCTAAGGCTGTTAAGACTAATCATTTTCTCCTTCACAGAAAAAGCTTTAAAAATTTTGACAGCTAGTGGGAGAAGATCCCCTGCTAGCTGTCAAAGTGGGAGAGTGGGGCCGGTCCTTTCACAACACAATACATGTTACACTTTGAATATGGGTGTAACATATAACATGTTATGAAAGGTGAACTCATTCTAAAAAAAAACCCAAACACTGGCAATGTCAGCAAATGCCAATAACCCTACTTTTGGCTGATAATTTTCAGTGGCCGATATAGCAGTGCATCACTAGAATGAACTCTAATTCCATAGTCCATCTTTAAGAATACAAGTTGCCTCATGACATAGCATGTCAGTTTTTGGTATTATGTAGGAGAAAGCAGCAAACATCAAGACCCTTTTCACATCTTGCGCTTTGGGTTTGTAGGCAGAATTGCTGTGATTCTGCCCGCGATTCCAAATCATGTGGTAATCACTGTGCAACATGTGTTTAGATGCCATTATTCCTTAATGACAACTCAAACTCGAAGAGATTCTTTCATGGTTGTCGCATGGCAATTGTGGCAAACAGCACCTTTCAAAATCACATGAAGCTTGTCACCCAAAAAGGAGCAGGAGCTTCTTTTCAGGCAACAATCGCACTTAGAGCAGCCCTATAAGATATACAAAATGCGTGAAAATAGCCTGGCAAAAATTGTTCCTCCTATGCAAATGTGTGAAGGCAACCTAAAAGTTCTTGTTGCTCATAACAACCTATCAGGTTAAAGGCTCAGGTGGAATGGTGTTGTTGTCAAACACAGCCTTTTTCCATTTGAATACAGCGCTGCTTAAACGCATGCATCTGATTACAAAACCCAGAGTTTGAAAATAAAAGGCTGTAGTTGGCTTGCTTCATTTGCAATTCAAACAACATCATATTTGGGCATGTTGAGTCCAAAGAAAAAAAAAATGGAAACCAGGTCAAAGGCAGTCTGTCATCTACCCTACTCCATTCAAGTTAATGGGTATTTTCAGATCTGCAATGGATAAGCATTTTAAATGCCTGTCTACATGAGTCCTTAAAGTGATCAGGTTGCAAAAAATGAAGATGAAAGGTTCATGCAATAGAATATAGCACCATAACACGCGTTGAGGAACACAGGCTGCCACCACTTACAGAATTAAATGCCCAAGAGTCTTACAGTGGCTGCAGTACTGAAACAGAAGGAAGGTAGGAGGAGATATGGGCTGTGGGAGAGTGGAGTATAAAAAGCTCTTCTACTGCAAGGACTTTTCACCCTGATTTTGTTTTCAAGTGGATAGGGTCACTGTAAAATGTCCTATCTGCAGGGCAAAGTTCAAAATGAAACAGATTGTGATTGATCACTTCAAGCAGCAAGATATCTTCTCATTAACATACTTTTCATACCTAGGTCCCCAAGTGACCTCAGGGTTCTGCAAGGATTCCATGCATGCATAGACTATGCAACTTACAGTCAAATGAAAAGTACTTAAATGATCCATTACAAGCAAGCTATTTGGGCCGGTTGACAGAGAAATTCAGTGTAATAATGTACAGGATTTAAAGTTTCCAGCAAAATCTTCCTGACTTCTTAGCAGACATATTGTATCTACAACCCCATCTGTTTCTTAGATTAGGCTGCAGGCAGCAGCTGTAAACCACTTCCAAAGATACAGTTACAGACTGAGGTTTCTAGTTAACTTCTGGCACAAGGACCTGGTAAAATAAACTTTATGAAGAGCTTCTGGAAACCTAATCCTGGTTGCTATACCAACAGACACCTGAAACCACGAGAAACTGCACATCACAAATAATGGAGAACAGTGGTATATTGTATACATTAGTTTATGAATAATGCAAACAAAACACATAATAGACTTTAAAAGGATCACTTAGCAAAGAAATGTTAAACAAAATAAAAACAGACTATTAAAGCCTCTATCCCTAACCTACAGGATAGGGAGTACAGAACAACAAGGGAAACAAGTACAACTATATAACGCTTTTAATATTATTCATCTAATAGTAAGGAAAACATGGGGTAACAAAAAACATGGGGTAACAAAAAAATGTGGAACTGCCATTGTTGACCATGTTTAATAAAAATGACTTGTTTAGGTGTATCTGGCTTCAATACCTTTTTAGATAGTAACCCAAGTAAAAGTATGCAGATTAGAAAGTCAGAACCTCTGATCTAGGTACTCATTTCAGGTGTTTGACTTGAGATGTGAGATGAGAAAGTGCTAAAAATCTGCACGAAAACAGAGTTGTTAGGAGAGTTCAGCCACGGTAGTCTGCAAGTGACTCACTAAAGATTTCCTTAAAACCAAGGGTCCCAAACCCCTAGGCCGCAGGCAGTCCATGGCTTCCTGGGGCCTGGGCCGTGCAGTGCGGGGGGGGGGGGGGGGCACAGGTTGTTTGGGGTGTGGATGTCCTGTGTGTGCCAGCACAACCTGCACTTCCACCCTACGACCACCAGAGGGCACCCGCTCCCCTACTCCCACCACCACTACTCCCCTTCCCTCTCTGTGGCCATGAAGACTGAGAAAGGAAGGGAGGAGAGCTGGCCAGGGACAGGGTCTCATAGAGCACTGGTGAGACCGAGGCTGCACCCGCCAACTCCCCAGCAACCCCCTTCCCCCAGGTGACAGGCTGCTGCCAAAAACCCATCTGGTGTCATCATGTTATTGCTCAGATCTTGTATTTCTTGATCAGTCCTGCTGGTGTATATGTGGAATAAGTTTGAACTGCTCACTTCCTCCTTGCCCAACCAGGGAGGTTGGGAACCACCACTTTAAAGCTCAATAAAGAAATAAATACACAGAAAATAAAATATGCATCTCTCAGTGCCAACAGTTTACCTACAGCACCCAGAAGACCGTGACATCCAGTGCAAACAAATGGCCACTGCCTCAATCTTTAACTGGCCTTTACAGCAAGGAGCACATGGAAATGTGATGAATGTCAAACGATATAAGAGAAATGTTCCCAGCTCAACTTACTGACCAGCCTGCAACCAACCTAATTGTCTTGTCAAACAGTTTGCGATAAATACATAGGTTTAGTTTGCACACATTTGAAAATACATGTGAAATCTGTACCCCAACTGACATATTCAGGACAATGTTAACATTACTATAATATCACCACCAAAATCAGAAACTTGTTCTCGGAGGCACAACTCTCAGGGGTTTAGATTTCACACATTTGCAAATACATGCGTAAGCTGCAGAGCCTATCCACGGCACCCCAATATTCTGCAGTTCCTAACTCTATACATTTGGAGAGCCTGCATAACTACAGAATATTGGGGTGCCATGAAGAGGCTCTGCAGCTTATGCATGTATTTGCAAATTTGTGAAAACAAAACCCCTTTTTTGGTGGTGATATTATAGTAATGTTAACATTGTCTTGAAAGTGTCAGTTGGGGTACAGATTTCCTTTCCATCTAGAATATTCTCTCACCTCATTATGTTACACTAAGGCACTAAAGTACAAACATGGCCATTTGCAAATATGTCAACATGGGTTAACAATAAAGGCTGTAATTTCTTTCCAGTGCACAACTGAATAAAAAGTATCACATCATGAGAGAATCATGTGATAAGAGAATACCAGTCTACAACATACAGTAGCTATAGCTACATTAAACTGGCTGAATGCATATTACAACACATGAAAAACATATTCCCAACCACAAGATGAGAAGTGATGTATATGTTTTTCCCTTTTCTAAATGCACAATAGAAAGTACATGTAAAATAGAAAATAAAGTGAACAAAAAAGACAGTTGACATGGCGTGCTTAAAGCAGAGTTCCACCCAAAAGGGGAGTTCCGCTTTAAAGATTGGTCCCCCGATCCTCATTAAGGATTGGCACCTGTGGGGAGGGGGTACCCGAATTTGACAGGTACCCGAAGTCTTATGGGACACGTGACAGGTCCCAGAAGACTACGGGGCCCATTCAGGAAGTGCAGCGCTACTCTCACATACGCAGTGGGCACCTGGCTGTGAAGCTGCAAGCTGTCACAGCTGGGTGCCCACACTTTTTGTAGCTGTTGACTTTTATTTTTTTATAAAGTGAGTGGAACTCCGCTTTAAGAAAAAAAAAATTGTAAGAGTTTGCCACACGGTCTATAATGTTTAGTAAACTTATACCTTGCTCCTATGGGTATTCATTGCAATGATGTGAACTGAACCTAAATGACTAACAAAAAGAAATTTCAGCTCAGAAAACACCAGTAAACTCAAGGACAATATATTTTTGCCCTAAAATAATTCTAACTGCACAACAATTTGTTACTTTCTACAAGTACTTGGAGAGTGGTAGCACAAAGGCTATGTTTAAGCCCAATTATCTGATACAATTACAGGGTTTATAAATGCACACAAAACCGCAGGTGAAAAAGCATATGGTTTGCTTGATTTACTTTACAAGAATTTAGGTGCATTTTCATAAGCTTTTTTTAGTTATATTGCATTTAGCCCTTTTCTTCCTACGTGCAGACTCACCCCCTTTCCTGTGCCATCATTTCCTTTCAAAAGTAGAGCTAGAGAAGAATTTATTATTTAGGCTGATGTTTTTACCAAGTTTTTCTGATGTCTTCGGTCACAGCCTTGATCTGTATTCATTCGCAGATCTGTACAGCTGTGTTCAAGTATGAACAGGGCACAAAGAAAAGCATTGCTTCCTATGTGTACTTGCAGAGCACAAGTTTGAACAAGCCCTCAATAACTTTTCGTGTGTGCAAGTGTACGCATGTGTACAATCATGTGGGAAGTAAGTACACCGCAAGGACATTGTTCACTTTATCAACATTTGAACAAGCAAATATTAGATCTTTAGTAAACAGTGTCTACAGATAAAATTGATATACTTTAATATAAGCACAATTTGAAACAGGCAATGTCGCTTTAAATTTAACTATGAATCTATTTCATAGTGCACTGTGGAAAAAGCAAGTACAACCTCAGAAGCTGGTATTGCCCTCGAGTAAAAAAATACTTCTGGAAAGCATTGTTCATAATTGCCCACCAGTCTCTGACACTGCCTCAACATTTTTGACTACTTCTCATTAGGAAATTAAAATTCCTTCAGCTGCACTATGTTTGTGGATTTCCTAGCATGGATTCATGTTATTTTGTTTTAAATCAGGGCTTTTCCAAGGCCAGTTCATAACCTTCCATTTCTTCTTTTTGAGTAATTCATTTTTGGATGTATTAGTGTGCTTTAGATCATTATTGTGCTAAAAGATACTGTTCCAGTTTAACTTGAGGACAGATGGCCTTAAATTCCTAAATGTTCATCAAGCACACTTTGATATGGTACAAACTTATTAACTTGATTGCTGCAAGCTACTTAGGTCCTGAAACAGCATAACAACCCTAAACAATATCATTTTCACCACCATGCTTCACAGTTGCTATGGGGGTTCTTCTCTTGAAATGCTGTCTTAGGTTTGCAAAAAACATGTCTGTTTCTGTGGCAAAACTATCTTTGATTGATCATTCCACAGTACATGGTTTCAGAAGGCCTCATTTTTGCCTACATGACAAACTGTAGCACTCCTCTAAACTTTTAGAACAAAAGCATCTGCATAGCATATCTCCAATGCAGTTTAAAGTTTATTGCAGGATTGTGATTGCAGAGAAGACATGCTATGATTAATTTCAAAGTTGGTGACCTTTTAACCATCTCCCGGCCGGATGGTGGCACTGCAGGGTCGGGTGGCCGGGCGATCTGTACGAGGTCCCGATCATGTGATCGCTGATTGGCCAATCAGTGATCACATGCAAAGTAGTAAGCAAGATGTCACTACGTGTGAAATCTGTGAATGATCACAGAGGTCACATGGTACAAGGCTATTCACAACAGTTTTGTACCATGTGACAAGCTGTGACCAATCACAGCTCACTTAGTAGTTCTCAATGGCTGCAAGAATGCAGACAGAGAGAAAGAGAAAGGATTGCTTTTACATCCTATATGGGTGTAAAAGCAATCAGTGTAGAAAAAAAAAAATCTTCATCACCCCCCACAAGTAGTACAGTGTCACCATGGTAACAGCATGTAAAAAAATAAATATTAAAAAATAAAATAAAAATGTAAAAAAAAGTTAAATTATAATTTGTTTATAAACTAATTTGGCTTTTTTTTTTTTTTACTAAAAAGATAAACGGAATAAATTTTGGCCTGGATTTATGATGAAATATTATTTATTTGCAAAATTTTATAAGAAACATTTTTTCAAAATTTTTGGACATTTTCATTTACATAGCAAAAAAAATCAAAATCCCAGCAGTGAATAAATACCACCAAAATAAAGTTTTATGTCTCAAAAAAATGGTAAAAAATTCATATGGGTACAGTGTTGCATGACCGCGCAATTGTCATTCAAATTGTGATAGCACTGAAAGCTGAAAATTGCCCTGGACAGGAAGGGGGTAAAAGTGTCCGGACAGGAAGTGGTTAAAATCGCATGCCAGACTCATAGGCACCCACAACCATTTTTGTGAGCAACTTAGAGTTCTTTAGATCTTGGCATGATAATACCACACATGTCAATGCCAAAGAGAAACCCAGACCCTGCATGCCTGAGATGTGTGGTGGATCTGAGTGGTGGAAAATATAGGAATGATCTTTTTCCATGTGACAAATCAACATTTTCATTAATTTAGATTGTGAAAATGGATACACCATGTCAATTTTGTGTGTCATTTGTTCAAGTATATGACCTTTATCTGCAGGCACTGATTTAATGAAGATATGTTTGCCTGTTCAAATATGTTGAAACCGTCAACAGTTTTCAATGGGTATGCTTGGTTTTTCACATGTCTGCCTGCATATACAGTATGTGTGTTTTTTTTTTTTTCCAAGCTTCCACCAGAACAAGAATAAAGGGAACAACTGGTCCCGTGACAACTAACAGGGAATTTTACTTACATTGGAAAGACAAACTCACTCCCTGTTCAGCCTAAAGCAGTGGAAACCACGGGAAAACGCCCTAATGATATAGAAAACGAAAAAAACAAACCAAAAAAACCTCAGACTGTGATCTGATCCCTTCCATATTCTATCCAAAATGAAACTAATTAACCTGAAGTATTAGCTTCAGATATACTCCAAGGACAAAGCATAATGGTGGGCATTGATGAAGTAAACTGGCAACACAAATAATTGCAAATCAGGTTGTGTCTCCCATAGCATGTGTGTCTGTATTCCTGGGCAGCCAAGTGTGACCATTTGCAAAGTTCAAAGGCAGATTTGTGTAGATGAGATGGATGTTCAAGCTAACAGACACATAATTAGGTGGCAAGAGTCAGATTTCACTCAGTCACAGCACTACTTAATACCAGCCAAAAGAAGAATTTTTGACTCAGGCTGTAACCTTGTAACAATTCTGTCTTATGATGCATGTCATTGCTCTTGTTTAGCATTGCTCTGTCCAGCAACAAAATTGATAAATGTCCCCCAATGTTTTTTCAGTAAATATGCTCCGAGTTTTTTTTACTGTGATACTTGCCTTAGAAAGTTTTGATGTGACTTTTCACATTAATACTATTGGCTTATTCTTGTAAAATTAGCAAGGAATATGTAGATTAGCCACCTTCTTTAACAACTGTTGGGATAAGATATCAGACACACAAGGAAGGTATTGCTTTTAATAATCGCATCACTAACCTACTAAGTGACATATCGGCATGGATGTCACTCCTCTTCCTCAAACTCAATCTTTCCAAAACTGAGCTCTTAGTATTCCCCCCAGCCCGTGCCCCCTCCCCTGACTTCTCCATCAAGATCAATAACACAATCATCAGTCCCTCCCCTCATGCCAGGGTACTAGGTGTAATCCTAGACTCTCATCTGTCCTTTCACCCCCAAATCCAATCACTGTCCAAATCTTGTAGACTTCACCTCCGCAACATCTCCAAGATACGCCCGTTCCTAACCTCGGAAACCACTAAGCAACTTATCCACTCCCTTGGTATATCTCGCCTTGACTATTGTAACTCCCTCCTCATTGGCCTACCTTATCGTAGGCTATCCCCTCTTTATTCTATCATGAATTCTGCTTCCAGAATCATCCACCTTACTAACTGTTCTGTATCTTTCATCCCTCTCTGCCAATCCCTCCACTGGCTTCCCATTGCCCAACGGATAAAATTCAAAACACTAACAATAACGTATAAAGCCATTTATAACATTGCCCCAAATTACATCACCGATCTTGTCTCCAAATATCACCCAAACCGTACTCTCTGCTCCTCACAAGACCTCCTACTCTCTAGCTCCCTTGTCTCCTCCTCCCATGCTTGTCTCCAGGACTTCTCCAAAGCTTCCCCCATCCTCTGGAACTCTCTACCCCAATTTATCAGACTATCGCCTACTCTGTTCACTTTTAGGCGATCTCTGAAAACCTCTCTCTTCAGGGAAGCCAATGCTGCCCTCAGCTAATACTGGAATCTTCTACTCTTCCAACCAGTCCATCCCCCACAGTTACTACCTTTTGTACCACTAGCCACTCCCTCCTAGATTGTAAGCTCCAAGGAGCAGGGCCCTCAAATCCCTCTTGTATTGAACTGTATTGTTGCTGTATTGTCTCCCGTTATATTATAAAGCTCTGAGCAAACTGTTGGCGCTATATAAATCCTGTATAATAATAATAATAATAATTAAGCTATATGGCCTGCCTATATAAATGATATCCTTGCTTGTTAGATCTTCTATTTGATTGTGCAGCAATTATTCTTCAAACTTTTCTTTCAGGCAGTGGGATCCCAGGACTTTCTATTGAGAAGAACAGGCAGTATGGCTGCTCTCGGACTGGTCTTGGCAATGCCCAACGCTTTTTGTTTTACCTCCCCATTAAGTAGAAATGCCCATTTTAATTGGTAGAGTCTCTTCTTGTCCAGCTGCACACACCCCTTCTCCTGGCCGTTACACAGAATAGACTTTTAGATCATTAGTGGTAAAGTAACTGACCCTTCATTACAGATTTGCACAGCGGTAAAGCAAGGTAGAGAAGCAAAAGCATATTGGGGCAGCAGAACGGCTAAATGGTTAGCGCTTCCACTTGGCAGTACTAGGGTCATTGGTTCAAATCCCAACCATGGCACCACCTGCCTGGAATTTGCATGTTCTCCCTGTGCCTGCGTGGGTTTCCTCCGGGTACTCCGGTTTCCTCCCACACTCCAAAGACATGCTGGTAGGTTAATTGGATCCTGTCTAAATTGGCCCTCATATGTGTATGGATGTAAGTTAGGGACCTTAGATTGTACATCCCTTGAGGGTTAGGGACAGATGTAAATGTACAATATATATGTAAAGAGCTGCGTAAATTGATGGCACTATACAAGTACCTGTAATAATAATAATAATATTGAGGAATGAGGCAAAGGGATAGAGGGAGGTTTGGTGAAGAGTCTGGGGATGAGCTGTAAGAAGAGCTATACTGCAAAGCAAGAAAAACCCTGTGTATGTGATCAATCATATGGCTACCCTTTGAGCATATGGTAGATTATTATACAGGATTTCTAGAACGATTAATTATATCTAGAAACAATGTTTTTAAAACATGAACACTAATTGGTAACATTATTTACATCAAACTAACCTCTTAATTATGTAAATATCAAAAATCAGTGACAAGACTATACATTTCCTTTGAAATTCGAACAAAATAGTCTGTACATGGTCTGTGTGCTTCACCCTAGCACTAGGAATTGTCCTGTTTGGTACTACATGACTTATCAGAGCATTTAATATAACTAAGAATATGATCATTAGACTGGAACAATGTGTACTAAAACCCTCATCAGACATGCAGAATGTAAAATTGACCACAGTAAGAACTCCAAAACTATTCCCATAAAAATGCCATAAAGCCACCACATTTTGTCGCAGCAGAGCTTTTTTTTTCTTTTACCCTATTCTATAACTAGGTCAAATGGGCAAGCTTTTACAACTCAAAATGGGGTAAAGCACTTCAGATATAGTTAGCAGGCTTTATTAGGAGCTCCCAATTGAATAGCATTACAGTGAGCAACATCAACCTGATATTTCAGCATTATGGAAAATAAGACAAAGGATTGGTACAGAAACTTTAGAGAGCATCTCTCAGTGACTGCAGACGTCTATGTGCCCCTGAGCATAAATCTAAGAAAAGCTCTGCTGATTGTGCCACATAAGGAGAGTGCTTTGGGCAGTGACACAGATGTTGCTGATATGCTTTTAATTTATAAGTAGGACTTTCATTCCTTGCTAAAATGATTCACAATGGTTAAACATAATAGGATGAATGATAAAAAGTGCTGTGTGCAATGTTAGGGGTTTAGCAGTATTAGGGATCCAACTGACAAATCTTCATCTTTCGAAGCAGCTCAGCACTCGGCTCATCGTTCTAAGCTCACAAACTCTCATCTTGATTCTCATTTTTGCAGATTTGGAAAGATTTGAGTGTGACATACGGATGGCATTAAGAGCATCAAGGGTTTATACACTGTATCACTGAGACAAAGGGGGCAAGAAACTATCATGAATACATGAAAAAGTAGCTTGAAGACCAGCTGTGCAGACTAAGGTCAAAGCTACAAAACAAAGGGATTTCCACCTTTTCCTTTTAAAGCATCAAAACGTGTCCTTCTAGGTAAAATTGTACCTAGACATTTATGCATATATTATAAACACTATGTGAACTAAAATATTCAACTTGCATTATGTCACAAAATATTTTGCTACTGTAGTGCTTACCTCCACAGGAGCCACTGAACATGATGGGTTTTCTGTTCTGCCATGACTCTAAGTTGCTTGAACCCCAGTGACACTTGTGCAACTTAAAAGTTAGTATGCTACCAATCTATAATATTGCACAGAAAGCTGACTACAGACAACTGAATGGCTGATTAAATGGATGTATTATGGCAGTGCAGTTAAATATGTAAACATTTCATATTTCAGATATGTGCCTGCCATACCAAGCACTTGTATGAAAAAGTATTCTGTTCTCTTTGTATTGCTTCCTTTGTGTGAAATCCCTGGCGTTCCTGCCGATTCCACTCCTTTCCTACTAAAAACTGTCAACACTAAGCAGCAGCACATCGTGGTCAGTTCTCTAGCTGTGCTGGGAACTTAGTCTGCACTCCTCCAATGATCAGACTTGTTCTGACACAACCCCCCCCCCACACAAACATTCACTGAGAAGTTCAGTGTTCTGCTGTTTCTTATCCCCCAGCCCTTATGAGGCTGAGAACAGAGAGAATGTAATTACCTATAAAAGAGGGAAACAAGGTATTTATAATGCTTTTATTTCTTTACACAATGTGTTGCCTTTCATTTCTATTTTAAACTGAATGGGTTGTTTTACAGGGTGAGGGTTTACAATCACTTTAAACAATGCATAAACAGCTAACTGAACAGGTTTAATATATAGTCCATCCCCGTGTTTTTTTCTGCAAGAAATGTCTGATGCTCATACATCAGTACAGTGTGCAAGAGGCTTTAAGATGCCGTACTAAATAACTTGGATACTGATCCATAAAATGGCAATCACCTAAACTGTAGTGATGCTAAACCAAATTATATTTGAAGTAAAAAGGGTTAAGAGTATCAGCATTATATAACCAAAAATAAAGGTCTGTGTGTGCATACTACACATACAGCCCCAATAGTGGGTGGGTGTATGAGTTCCTGACAAAGGGGTACCTCTGAAAGTGAATATAAAGTACCTGGAGTCTGATTGTCAGTTTTAGCCAGCTTTCATTGGGGCCGTTCTGTAAGGTGATGCACATGTAGTTGTTCATTTAAAAGTGTGCAATGGATAACTGATGGGCTGCTAAACAAGTAGTCTCTATTGCATTACATGTGTCAGTGTTGAGCTAAAACACAGATGCTTTGGTTCACCCCTCCTGGTACACAGGAATCTGATCCAAATCACTTGGTAGTCTATTGTCCTCAGGTAACCCCGCAACTCCATCCTATTGAACAGGTCATAACAAGGATCAGTCTCTCAGCTCTGGTCCCTGCTGGTTCTCCGTTGTAAATACTCAAGGAAACAAGTTCTTCAAGCTCCCGCCCCAGCTCAGCAAACAATCACTCTGTGGCTCAGTCGAAAAGGCTCTTCCTATGGACATAGCAAGGGTGTCCAGTCTCTGCACAGGCTCAGCAAAGGCAACAGGTCTGCACTCTCTGGTCCCCACACCAATCTTGAGATGGCACCTTGGTCTCAGCAACATCCCAGCCAAGGTCACAAGTCTGTAAGGCTTGGATTTCCCCACAAAATATCCAGATATCTCCAGAATTGACTGGGAAAAGTTCTGTCTCTCCTATTGTTGGCAGGAATTTCTGGGTAGTGAATCCACAGCCCAATAGACTCCATTCACTTGTATTGTGCAGCACTCCTTTAAGGACTACATATCCCAGAGTAAATAGCATCCGCAAGTTCTCCTTCTCCTGATGCCAGGAGAGAGGGGGAGCAGGAGTGAGAGGGGGATCAGACACAGAGCCACTGTGGCAGCAGGAAAGCGAGTTGTGGAAGCTGGTTGCTGCACACACAGCCTGCTCTGTTTACTGCTCACGGGGGGTGGTGATTGAAGGAGGTGAGCGGGCACAAGGAAGCACAGCCTGATCACTGAATCTCAGCAAACACTGATCCTCAGCAAAGCCCGCTTCTCCACACAGCCATCAGACACCTGTCCTCCACTGATATTTTTTCCTAAACAGGTGCCAGGCAGATATATACTGTATATAAAATCAAGAACGTAAGCATGCAGACTGCTTCTACAAACATTTGTGAAAGAATGGGTCGCTCTCAGGAGCTCAGTGTATTCAAGCGTGGTACAGTGATAGGTTGTCACCTGTGCAATAAGTCCATCCGTGAAATGTCCTTCCTTCTAAATATTCCACAGTAAACGGTTAGTGGTATTAAAGTAAAGTGGAAGCAACTGAGAACAACTCAGACACAAAGTGGAAGGCCACGGAAAATGACAGAGCAGGGTCAGTGCGCGGGGTCAGTGCACGGTGTAGCGCACAGTGCACACAAGTCGCCAACTGTCTGCAGAGACAATATCTAAAGACCTCCAAATTTCGTGTGACCTGCAGATTTACAGAACAAAAGTGCGTAGAGACCGTAATGGAATGGTTTTCATGGCCGAGCAACTGCATCTAAGCCTTACATCACCAGGTGCATTGCAAAACGTCAGGTGCAGTGGTGTAAAAGCATGCTACCACTGGACTAGAGCAGTGGAGACGTGTTCTCTGGAATCGTGCTTCTCTGTCTGGCAATCCAATGGACATGTCTGGGTTTGGTGGTTGCCAAGAGAACGGTACTTGCTTGAGTGCATTGTGCCAAGCGTAAAGATTGGTGGAGGGGGGATTAGGGTGTGGGGTTGTTTTTTCAGGGGTTGGGCTTGGCCGCTTAGTTCCAGTGAAGGGAACTCTTAAGGCGTCAGCATACCAAGACATTTTGGACAATTTCCTGCTCCCAGCTTTGTGGGAACAGTTTGGGGATGGCCCCTTCCTGTTCCAACATGACTGAGCATCAGTGTACAAAGCAAGGTCCATAAAGACATGGATGAGTGCGTTTGGGGTGGGGGTACTTGACTGACCTGCACAGAGTCCTGACCTCAACCCGATAGAACACTTTTGGGATGCACTAGAGTGGAAAATGCTAGCCAGGCCTTCTCGTCCGACATCAGTGCCTGACCTCACAAATGCGCTTCTGGAAGAATGGTCAAACGTTCCTATAGACACACTAAACCTTGTGGACAGCTTTCCCAGAAGAGCTGAAGCTGTTATAGCAGCAAAGAGTGGGCCAACCCAGCATTGAATCCTACAGACTAAGACGGCGATGCCATTAAAGTTCATGTGCATGTTAAGACAGGTCTCCCAATAGTTTTGGCAATATAGTGTATGTGTATAAATATTATAATACATCACACACACCATCCTATCTTTCCCTACCATCACTAACAGATCTGTATGTACAAAAGTAAACATTTCATTTGTTTGGATATGTTGTTTTAATTTTAGGTTCTGATGTGTCTTTCAAATCAAAAGTTTGAAGTCTCTTTTGCTGATAAATGCAAATGACTGGAGATTCCAAGGAATAAATGAGCTCCAAGTATTGCATCTTGAACTACTCCAGCAATTTCTCCTTAATTAGCCAGATCCGCTTCAGTGTAATGAAAGCTATATGCACTACATAATTTCTAGTACATGCTCTTTTTACATCACTCAGTTATACTTTTGATTACGGCAAAAAAAAAAAGACCAAAAGAAGGGTGAATAGATTTACTTTTGGCTCTTTGCTTTCCTCTACCTTACAGTGTGCTAGATGCAAGAATTTTCAAATGAAGCATGCCTTGTAATCTGTGAACAAAGCTCCTTGTAATACTCATGCCTGCATTTGTAATGGCTAGACAGGGACAAAAAATAGCAGCATTCACTGTGTTGAATCACAGTTTAAGAAGCAGGCTAGGTTCACACTTGCATGAAAAATGGTTGAAAATGCTGATGTATATTTTCTTGATGCGTTGTAATGCCTTTTGTCTGCCACCATTGATGTCTAATAGGCCAATATGAACTATGTCACACCAAAGGAAGAGCCTGCACATTTTCCAAAGTCACATGAAAGCATGATGCATAAGTGTGAATGGGTTCTGTAAACAATTATTGGATTATTTTTGTTTTGCATTGTTGAGCCAATGGCCAAAGTGTGACAAATTACACAGCTGTGAACATAGACTGAATGTCACTAATTTGGTTTTAAAGGTACAGATATTTTCAAATATCAGAGGGATTCAATCTCTAGCTGCAAAACATTAGATGCATAAGGGCAGACCATAAGGCATGCATTTGAGAAGGCATTTGAGAAGGCATCATTGTTGCATGTACCATGATGGAAAAATCCATGCAACAGACACACTACCGTTACTGTTCTCTTTCAGAAAAGGATAAAAGAAAATTGTAGTATATACTATGTGATTTCAGATTATCAAAATTGGAGTAGCCTGAATCTAGAGCAGCTATGCATAGTAACCAATCAACTTTCATTTTAAAGGCTTAACTGAACAAGCTGAAGACAGAAGATGACGGACTGCCATGCACAGTGGCTCCAGATTCTGTCAGCTTCAGTCTTGATAAATTTCCCTTGTTGTGCCTGCTGAAATGTTATTAAATGCTTCTGAGCTTTACTCATTTTATACCCTTGCAAATGCATATATTAAAATAAACCTGTTAAGCTCTTGGACGCTTCAAACAGGGCATGCATAAGCAGAAGTTAAATGGTATTATACTCAAAAACATATTTGGATCACGCCTTACCAATTCTAAGTTTGGTGTTTGCATTCTTTTGCGTTTTTTTTTTTCCTTTTAGGTTTTTTTTCCTTTATTTTCATCTGGTGATCCAGCAAGTTATTTTTCAACTAACTGACCAAGCTGTCCAGGCAATACAAGTTAGATGATTGAAACAAACCATTTAACACTGATAAGTGCTTACAATGGTCAGCTTTCATTCATTTATGTAAAACCTTTATCCCAAAAGGAAAAAAACACTGTTTGCTGTAACCGCTTCTAAAGTGTTAGCTGGAGTTCAGCTTTAATTTGAGTCCATCTACAGTAAATCTGCTAGTCTAATACTACCCTCTGCCTAGACCAACAATAAGTGTCTGCTTTACCACCTCATTCAGAATGCAGACAAGCTAAGAAAGAAGTGTATTATTGGCTGGATTAGGTGAAATAGAAAGAAAAAAATCCTACAAAAAGAAATCTAAAACAGCCACCAAATTGAAGGATTGGTAAGCTGCAAAATATTGCAATTTTCTGTTTAATACCTCTCTAACGCCATAGACAGCCATACAATGATCTGCCATAACTTTATGACTGGTGAACAAAAGCAAAACAAGGCGCACTCTCTTTGTGCATTACCGTGGTGAAACACAAATTTATTATAAAGCATAAAAATGCATACTCACAAACCAAAGGGGGATAAAAACAGAGAAGAGTCTGTAATGACGGTCCAAAGTGACTGTAGACCTTTGGTGAGGAAGGCTAACGCGTTTAGGGAGACATATTCCCTTCTTTAGAGTACATCTCCCGAAATGCGTTAGCCCTCCACACCAAGGGTCTACCATCACTTTGGACCTTCATTATGGACTCTTTTTCTGTTTTTATCCCCCTTTGGTTTGTGAGTATGCATTTTATGCTTTTAAATACATTTGTGTTTCACAACGGTAATGCACGAAGAGAGTGCGCCCAGTTTTGCTTTTGTTGACCAATATCAAGATTTCCCGATCTTCTAAGGGCTGCACCTCAACGAATGACAGTTACAGTAATCCTAGTCTGCATGAAGATTTGGGCACTGGTTTCGTTTGTTTATAACTTTATGAGTGCTGACTGGTAAAATGAATATAACACTGATTTTTTCAATACAATGGCATATGAAAGTCGATGGGACTTAGCCAGCAAATAAACGTGTTGTCCCTGCAGTTGATGTGTTTAAAACAGAAAAGACCCATGTCCACAGCCAATAGTGTATACAATAGTCAAGTGGGAACTGGACCACAAAACAATAGATGAAGGAGGTCTGGTCTGATGAATCATGTTTTCTTTTTCATTAAGTGGGTGGTCAGGTGTGTGCTTTGGTTACATGGGAAAGAGATAGCACCAGGATGCAGTATGGGAAGCAGGCAATGCTGTGAAAGCAGTATTATGCTTTGGGCAATGTTCTGTTGGGAAACCTTGGCTCCTACCACTCATGTGGATGTTACTTGACACTTACCTAAACATTGTTGCTGACCAAGAACACCCCTTCATGGAAATTAAATCCCACAATGGCAGTGGCCTCTTTCTACAGGATAATGCCACTTGACACATTGCAAAAATGGTTTAAGAATGGTTTGAGGAACACAACAAGAAGTTTGAGGTGTTGACTTGGCTCCAAATTCTCCAGATTTCAATCCGAATAATCTTAACATAAATTTAGGTCATCCAAGAGACTATCGGTTAAAATCTAAGTTTATGAAGCAGAATAAAAAAATATGGACCTGGAAGCGGCCATATTTTAACCATATCCCTGACTGATAACTGTTTGAATATTTAACATTAATCACATTTATTTCTCTATGCACGAGCAAGACAATCAATACAGAATCTGCTAGGAGTAAAGACTCAAACCAGTTTGGCTCTCATACCTCTATATCACATATGGATCTGAGCAATTTTTACTTTGCCATCAGTTGAAATAAAGTAACAAATGCATTGTTTTTTTGAAAGAAAAACTAAGCTTTTTTTTGGCAATATTGTCTTGCAAAAGGTATTTTATTTTTTATGCAATCTATAGACAAAAGATGTAAAAAATTTGGTTTTTTTTCTATTTAGACCAGTGTTAATTTTTTTTTGACAAAGTACTTTTACTGTAAATTTGTGTCAAATTTAAATGACACAAAAATGATGTTTCTGGTTCAAATCATGGCCAAGTTATTAGGCAATGAAAAAGGAATTTTCATTGTAAAGGTGTTTTTTTTATTTGTAAAGTTTCTTTAAATGATGTCATTTGTAGACCAAAAATGTCACATCACTGATCTACATATGAATGAAAAAGTAAAAACCAGGAAACAATACAATATTAGGCTCCATGCACACTATCATTTTTTTTAAGCTCAAAAAACACTTGGAAAAAGCTGGTAGTTGCATTCAGAAGCATTTGGGAGTGTTAGCGTTTTATAAGCGTTTTTACAGTACATGTAAAGGAAAAAAATATAAAAGCTAGAAAAAAAAAGCTATTTTGGTAGCTTTTTCTTTTTCTGCTTGAAAAATGCTCCAAAAAACTTGGTTAAAAAACATTTTGTTCGGCTCCTGGATGCTGAAGTTTAAAAAATGCTAATGGACTAAAATAGTGTGCATGGACACATACAATAACACTATTTAGCTTCTAGAAGCAGAAAAAAATATACGGTAATAGCTTCTAGGAGCTTAAAAAAACGTTAAGTGTGCATATTTACAGAATTAGACCCTGTTAAGACATACTTTGGTGACCTGTGTTTTAACACACTGAAGGAAAGCACGTCACCACCAGGACACAATTTTTTTCTATGCGCCTTATTCACGCTGCAAGTAAGCTTGGCGGTTTGGTGCTGTGAGCTGTGATAGAATGCAGACATGATGCAGTGCACAGGAAGGCATTGCATGGCACTATACAGCATGCTGCTATGTGATAACATGATGTATCACTTTGTGTACTTCAAATAAAATAGAATTTAAAAAAAAAAAAAAAAAAAAAAAGGAGGTGTCCATCACACCACCCCCACCGGCTGCTCACTGCTGCCATGATGGACAACTGCCAGCACACTAAATTGCTGCAGTTTTGTGTGTTGGCAGTGTGACTGGGCCCTAATGCAGGCCATAGACTGTCCGAAAAACGATGTTGCCACCAATGGTTTAGAAAATCGGTTGTCTTTCACAAATTTTCCAGCATGACCAATAAACGAAATGAGGAGGAACCACGAAAATCGTCCGATGCCATTGCCCCACTAACAGTGCAAAAATTGGCCGATTATTCTTTCGGACTAAAAATCGGCCGGTAAACGAATCGTCTATGGCCTGCATTACACTTGAATTTTATTAGCTGCTTCTGCTTTGTAATACATAGCTCTCACCTGTGATTTTGAAAGATCCAAACTGCTGGTACTAGCAGCAGAGGGAGTGGCAGCAAATGGAAAGAAGCTGAAGGTAGGAGCTATGTCCTAGAACATTTAAAGTTTTTTTTTTTTTTTTTTGTAGGTATCTCCTATGTTTCAAATCCTGAAGTCAAAGAAAAGTTGCCTAATGCAAATGCACATTTATGGTCTTTCATGGTTTTACAGACGGTATATCAATGTACATACTCACTGGGTGTGTTCAGTTACAGGGAGGACACAGGAAAAAGGGAAGGGGTCCCTTGGACTCACTCAACTCAGAGACTTAAGTTGGAGGTAGCCAAAACTTTCTCAGTCATCTTCACTATACTGTTGCACCTTTGGGCTATAATAACCACCTATATGTTTATATAACCCCATTTAAGCTCAATACTGAAAAAAAATCTCAGACGCTAAAACATATCACCTAATCCTCAGCAGTGTTCTATAGCACTGGTTAAGGAACAACTATGCCCACTAAGCTCAAAGGAGATATAGATGTTGAGCCAGTTTGTGAAGCATGATGACATCACAAGACAAATAACTGGGCACTGGTTGATGATAACCTGCAAAATTAACCCCAGTATAAGTGATCAGATAGGCTCATGTTTATTAATGAGATGCCTATTACACAGAACCAGATCAAGGGCCTTCTCTTAAAAGAAACCATCTGCTGAAAGAAATCCGTGGACTGATATCCCAGACCTCCTGAAGATTCTTGTTGCTCAACTGTCTCTGGCTTCAATGATGACTCAAAGTAAATTGGCAGCAACTAGCAAAGTCAGAACGGATTTGCATACCTGTCCAGGTCAGGGACTCGAAAGTACTGAAGCCAACAGTTCTGCATTACAGGAAGCTTCTAGGAAATTCAGGAGAGGTCAACATTGCCTGTCCAAACATTTGTCTCAGCCAGTTTTCTTTAAATCCCTTTCTCTATTAAAAAAAAAAAAGCTGAGGACTTTTAAGTACACATTTGTACAGAGTTCTTTCAAGCTTCGTAAAGCTTGTTTTTCTAAGAGAGAAATATTCCCCCACTGAGTGGGCATGAGCCGAGCTTTCATAGCAGATTATATATATAAAAATGGAGTTATAAAGATGGTAAGCAGGTTGTAAGGTAAAACTGAAGCTTAGAACACCACTCATGCTACTTTCTAAAGAAATAATTAGCAGAAATTATTGTACAATTACATGGCACACACTGAGTTAACTATATCTTTATGCACCATTATAGACACTGCAAGCTTGAGAAAAACTGATCTTGCCTTAGTGGTGATTTAGTTAATAGCACTTGCCAAGGACCATTGCTTACAACCATTCTCTCAGCAGGAATCTACCAAGTGAAGCTGGCAGGACAGCAATAGATAAAACAGTTTTCCCTAAGAAAGACATTATAAGTGATTTAAAGCTATTGGATTAATTTTCACTTTACATCATCAATGCCAGAGAGACGTGGTTCAGTATTCATAGTATAAACTAAGACCGCAATGTAAAAATTGTCACCCTGTACAGTTTCAGAAGAATTTCACTGTGTGCCATAATACATACCCTATACACTGTATATTGTGTTATTAAAGTGGTTTTTAAGGCAGGTGGTTTTTTACCTTAGTGAATTCTCTGAATTACAGTAAAAACCTTCTGCAAGCAGTGCTGACTTACTCCATACTTATCTGAGCCCAATCTAGTCCCAGTGATATGCATGAGAGCACAGGCTCTCCCTATGTATTGGTGCAGAGACTGAAGTGAAAGCCATTAGCTCCAGCTGCTGTCAATCACAGCCAGTGAGCAGGGGTGGGGGAAGAGCCGTGCTCTATGTGTCAATAGACACACAGTATGCGGCTCAGGGGCGAGCAGCCAGTGGAATGCTATGGGTGCACTTGGTGGGGAGGAGGAGCCAGGATGTCAGGGGGGACCCAAAAAGAGGGAGATCGGACTGCTCTGTGCAAAATCATTACACAGAACAGACAAGTATAACATGTCTGATATTTTTGAAGTTAAAATTTCACAATCACTTTAACTGACTGAGAAAGAACTGTATAAATAAAAGGGTAGTATGTTACAGGATAAATTCTTCTGAAATGAATGCATTATTACACTGATAAACAATGAAGGCAGAGCACAGCTGGACTTCAATTTTATTTCATTGCAAAAAAAAATAATGATGTTGTACAAAGTGAAGGAACATATAATTACAAAACAGGTATTACTAGACATTGCAGATTATAACTCTTATTATAGCAACTGAATAGACAATGTAAAGATAGTTTTATAATGTGCATAAAACAAGGATAATATACCCCTTTGTTGCTGCCATTACTAATCATTTGTGTTTAATTTTGTATACCTAAAAAAAAATAATTGCCAATATAAATATAGCCCCACAGCCTAATTCGAGCCAAATGTTTTCAAATGTTGTATTTTTGACAGTGGAAATACTGTTCCTCATTTCCGGTCCATTGGAATGGGTTGCCTAATACACGACAAAAGGGCAAAAATCATGTATGCAGCATTCTTCTCAGTGCAGTGCACCACAATGCATGCTCGTGCAATCAGAAAAGATGACAACGCATTGTACCAATGTGCATTACCACACCTCAAGGGAATGAACAGGCCCTCATTGATTTTACCTGTTGTCTTAAAATTGGCTTGCCAGATTTGAACAAAATAAATATGGGCATTAGAGGACTTGAATTCCAGGCCTAGGCTATATAAAGGGCCTCAACTTCTGCTCTAGATGGAACTTTCCCTATCCTTGCTACTGATGCCAAGTCCTGTTTTGGCCATTCAATATTCCAATGCCAGAGCCTCTACTGCCAATTACGTTTCTGGCATTTGGATTGTTGAACAGCCTGCGGCAGTGGCTACTGCTTGGAGAGGGCCGAAAATCAATCTAGGCAGAAGTCAAGGTCCAGTGTATAGAGTAGGTATATTTTCAAAAGGCTCCTAATAAAAAAAAGGGATCAGTTTAAATAGCATCACAGGTAATTGTAGAAAACACATGGTGCTTGTAAGCTATGCTTAGCTAGTGTTTAAAAACACGTAAACGAATCCACATATTTAGAAAAATGTTTGTAAATGGTATGGTGTAACATTTAATGTAGAATATCCCTAGGTCTTTTCTAGATTAAATAGAAAGATGCCTGGAACATTTCTCAAGTCAAGGTGAGAACACTGTGCTATCAGAGGCAATCTGATAATTAAAAATCAAACTACTTGTTATTTCTACAGTGAGATGACAAAGATGAATTCATCCAATCTTTTATGAGAAATTATTTTAATGACACAAGAATTATTAAATGCTAAAGAGTTCCTGACCCTGGCAGTTTCTTGATTAATGATGAACGACACTGCTACTAGAAGGGTTAGAGACCATGAAAAGGACACACTGCAATCAACATTTCTTCTTAGGAGAATTAAAAGATATCCTGTATGTATTAAAAAGAAAGGATCTTTCCTGTTGCTATCAACAGTATTGTTGCACACATCCTGTTTTATACCCTGGGGGAGTATAAAGCAAATACCTTTCTATTCTATCCTATGTAATACACAACCCCCTCTCATTTTTGGGCTGGCCATACACTTATACATTGCATGCTGAATGGAAAAAAAATTGAACCAATTCCTCCATCCACACTATATAGCACAAATGGCTGAATCTCCCATAGCAGCTACTGTATATTGGCAGCTGTCTCTGCCAGCTGTCAGAATTCCCAAAGAACAGCTGCATCTAAATGTATGCAACCACTGCTCAGTTGACACTTTTCTCGGTTCCATTTATTTTCTTTTTTCTTACAAAGGTAAGTCAGATGTAAGTCAGATGGGAGATGGCCAACAGGCCCTCCCACTGCTTTGTGTGCGCTCATTAGCATCTTTGGTACTTTTTGGTGTGAAAAAGTGCAGTGCTGTAAACTAGGTTCATTGGAATACATTCATTTTTCTTGCATATGCATTTGCGCTGTGTTTTTGCTAGGTTTAAAAATGCACCTGACTGCATTTGGTGTCCCTTTACTAGTTTGTTTGGGACAAGCCGGGCCAAACAAACTATTTTCTACACTAACAGATGTGCCACCTAGGTGCTCTGTATAAACTGCATGTAGCCTCAGCTACAGTGCATCCAGAAAGTATTCACAGCGCTTAACTTTTGCCACATTTTGTTATGTTATAGCCTTATTCCAAAATGGATTAAATTAATTTTTTCCCTCAACATTCTACAAACAATATACCATAATGACAACGTTAAAGAAGTTCGTTTTGAAATATCTGCAATTTATTAAAAATAAAAAATGAAAAGAAAACCACATGTAAATACGTATTCACGGCCTTTGCTCAATACTTTGTTGAAACACCTTTAGTAGCAATTACAGCCTCAAGTCGTTTTGAGTATGATGCTACAAGCATGGCACACCTATTTTTGGGCAATTTCTCCCATTCTTTTTTGCAGTACCTCTCAAGCTCCACCAGGTTGGATGGGGAGCATCTGTGCACAGCCATTTTCAGATCTTTCCAGAGATGTTATCGGATTCAAGTCTGGGTTCTGGCTGGGCCACTTCAAGACATTCACAGAGTTGGCCCGAAGCCACGCCTTTGTTATGTGGGCTGTGTGCTTAGGGTCATTGTCCTGTTGAAAGATGAACCGTCGCCCCAGTCTAAGGTCCAGAGCACTCTGGAACAGGTTTTCATCAAGGATGTATCTGTACATTGCTGCATTAATCTTTGCTTCAATCCTGACTAGTTTCCCAGTTTCTGCCACTGAAAAACATCCCCACAGAATGATGCTGCCGCCGCCATAACCATACTTCACTGTAGAGATTGTATTGGCCAGGTGGTGAGCAGTGCCTGGTTTTCTCCAGACATAACGCTTGGCATTCAGGCCAAAGAGTTCAATCTTTGTTTCATCAGACCAGAGAGTTTCTTTCTCATAGTCTAAGAGTCCCACAGGTGCCTTTTGGCAAACTCTAAGCTTGCTGCCATTTGCCTTTTACTGAGGAGTGGCTTTCGCCTGGCCACAGATGGTTGTTCTTCTGGAAGGTTCTCCTCTCTCTGCAGAGAAACGCTGGAGCTCTTTCAGAGTGACCATCAGGTGCTTGGTTACCTACCTGTCTAAGGCCCTTCTCCCTTGAGCGCTCATTTTGTCTGGGCGGCCTGCTCTAGGAAGATTTCTGGTGGTTCCAAACTTCTTCCATTTACAGATGATGGAGGCCAGGCCACTGTGCTCATTGAGACATTCACTACCCCCCCAGTTTTCTTGGAAACGTGACAGACTGTGGGATCATTCAAAATGTGCAGCCCTGCTCGTGCATACGCAGTGGGCACATGGCTATAAAACCACCAGCAGTCACAACCAGGGTCCCACAGTTAAGATGCTGGCACCAGAGACAGAAGACAGCCGGTGAACCCAGCTGTGGTGAGTACACTGCTGGATCGAGGGACAGGTAAGTGGCTGTTTTTTTTAAAAAGTCAGCAGCTACAATTTTATTTTTTCACAGGAGACTGGAACTCTGCTTTAAGTAACTGAAAATAAGTCGAAAAAGTGCCTTTAAGTATACTGTACAGTCAGTACGATGTGATTGGAATTTAGTTTAACTTACAGTGACCCTTATTCAACATTGATGAAATACAAGTGTCTGATCAATATTTGAAGCAAAGATAGGTCTCTAAAGAGAGCAGTGAATGAAATCCTCTGCGACACTGCAAATGCTGATCTGAATTGCATATGACAGGATAAACAGCACATAGACCAAAGGACTGTGGGACAATGATCAAAGTGGCAAGTTTCACAGTGACAGTTATTGCCACCCCACCGCTTCTGTGTCAGAAAGAAGGCTCAGCAATAGCGTAATTAGGTGCACAGTAAAAGATGAAAACTAACAGCTCAGCAGAGGAAGAGTAGCATAAAGTGTTAGAGCAATTGTAGAGCGAGGTTATTAAAAAAAACACAACTGAAAGACGCTAACAGATGTGAAAAACACCACCTGGGAGAAGGAAAGAGACATATCATTGAACAAATGCACTAATGATCCAGTAACCTCCATTAACCTGGATGGATGATAATGGATAGTTAACTGCACATTAAGCCACTTCTCACTAGAATAGATAGAGGTCTTTAAGCGGAAAGCGCTTGTCTAAATTCATCAAGGTGGGATTTTGCAGTAAGCAAGAAAAGAAAAACTATATTATACTCAGATTTAGAAATATACATTGATACAATAAAACAACTTAAACAAAATATAAAACTTTAAATCACTAGTGTTCTTCACACAATAAAGGGCATTCTAGTGGCAGCATTGGCTACTGAAAATAGTGACGTAAAAAATAAATCAATAAAAAATAAAGTAAATAAAATAATCTGCCTCAAAGCGGTTTGTGTGTGTATGTGTATATATATATATATATATATATATATATATATATTTACATACATACACACACAGATACTTTACTTTCTGGATTTAAAATGTGAGAAAGGCTAAAAAAAATTACAAAGTTTTATAGTCATTTTTTTGCTATGGGAAAGTTTAATATCAAAAGTTTTGATTTATTTGCCTTGGGAAATTTCTCCACACATTCGTCATACTTTGCTGAATATTCAAATAATCCCATAAAAACAGAATTTCTAAATTTGCTTATTCAATGACTTTTCACTATTTTCTACCCTAATGCATTTTCTCAGTTGTCCCTTTTTCTACCATTCAGTCTAAATATTACCATTTACTGTCCATCCATGTAAAACTTCTTGAAAATCAGGTGTGATGTAGAGAAATAAGCATATAAGCCAAAGTGAAAAGCAAATACTTATGTGACTACACATAGGAATTGATTGCTGACATATATTATTAGACTTGTCATACTGTTCCAAGCTTGTGGTTTTCAAATCTGATCATGGGGATATGTCTGAAACTAAAACTGCCCATGAAAATGTAATTTAACCTCCCTGGTAGTCTGATTATTTCAGATTTTTGGTGCTGAAAGCGGTACCATTATTTTGCATGGAAATTTGGCGTTTTATATTGTAGGCCTGTAATTCTTAGTAATAACTCACTGAAATCTGTCCGAACAAGAGTCTAGTAAACATCTCGGGTATGATAATATTTGAAACACGAAATCATAAATTATAATTTAATAAATAATCATAAAAAATAATAATATAATAATAATAATAAATTTAATTAAATAATATAATCAAACCAAAAACACTGAATTTTGAAATATAGCGCCAAGTTCACACATCACTGAGCAAAGTCGCAAAATTGTTTTCAGTGTCTGATGACGAATTTCCCCACAAATCATTATCACTCAATTCTGCAAGTGGTTCTAATTTACTATCGCTGTTCTCTAGCTGGTCTAAAACTGCTTTTGACCTAAAGGGACGCTTTTTGGACGCCATGGATATTTCTCAGTTCCCAGGCAGAAAGAAGAGTAAAAATGCAGGCAGGGCACAGGACAAAGCACTAGGGACAAAAAGTATGTGAAACAGTTTGATACAGTAATGTTTTACTATGTGATTTTAGTGTATTTAGGGAATGTCACTTTTTGCCATTTTCAAATTTGCCGCCGTTCCGTCCCCCATATGTCCCGACGCTCGCAGGGGACGAAACCCAAAAGACAGATGCCGGCATCTGCCGGATGACATTACAGGGGATGCTGCATGAGGGACATCGCGGGAGCGCAGGACAAGGTAAGTGATACTGGGATCCTAGAGCAGCACAGCATGGTAAGCCCGAGTGTAGCTCGGGATTACCGCTTGTGGTGCTGAAACTTTACCCCGAGCTACACCTCAATTTTTTAAATCACTCTTGTGATCCATTTCCAAGGGCTTTTTTCTACGTTTTTTTTCATTTTTACATGATGCCCATGAAAATGTTCCAGTGATTAACCTCCCTGGCAGTATTCCCGAGTGTAGCTCGGGGTTACCGCTTGTGGTGCTGAAACTTTACCCCGAGCTACACTCGGGAATACTGCCAGGGAGGTTAATCACTGGAACATTTTCATGGGCATCATGTAAAAATGAAAAAACGTAGAAAAAAGCCCTTGGAAATGGATCACAAGAGTGATTTAAAAAATTGAGGTGACTAGCACAATAAACATCCAAATGGTACAGATAGTGGTAGATGTTTGACCACAATAAAGATGGGAAAACACTAGAAGTTTCTTTTTTGTTTAACCCAGCGGCTGAATGAAAAAATATGATTGCCATACTAACACATGCAATGTTAGTGTGGCGATCACCCCCACTGTGTCTTTCTGTTCTGACAGGGGAGCTGCCCCCGCAGCAGAACAAACTGATCAGCGCTCACAGCCATTGGCTGCCAGTGCCGATTTGATGCTGGTTGGATGCTGGTTTTACAGCATACCTGTTCAACAGAAGCTGGTCGCAAGACCAGCTTCTGTAGAAGAGACTGCTGTACATAAGGGCCAAAAGACAGCTGGTTCCTGCTGAACTGACCATTATCAGATGTTTTTTCAGCCCATATGTACCCAGCTTAAGAATGTCAACCAAAAACTGCCTAACAATCATCACCCCATCCACTATAAATACATAAACATTCATATTTGCCTATTTACATAATCACCAGACAGAAGTTTTTTTTTTTTTAGTTCCAACTAAAAGACAAATATTTCAGTGCACAGAATATCTATTGCTCTGCTTAAATTCTCCACAAGGGGAATTATTATGTCATAGGAATGCAAAAGCTTGATTATTGCTCACGTCTAGTGAAATCTGTCACTTCTGCAACAAAGCCCCAATATAAAAGAATATGTAAAATATCTTTCCAAAGGTTGTGCTCTAGATATGTAGTGGTTGGGAAAGGGAGAAGTAACAGTGGTGGGGAGGATAAACCACATTGGCCAGCAGGGGGCACCCAATCTGACACCAAGAAGTGGGCCAGTTTCAGTAGAAGTATCAGAAGCAGAACTTTGGGGGACAAATGGGGTCTCTAGGTACTTTTTGACCAGGCTATACAGTAAGCATGAATCTGGATGAGACGCTTGTAGCAACCAAAGAGTTAACATACAGTATGTGTCAATAATTCAACCTATTCAGGGGAGATAATAATATACAAGCAAAAAGCATCTAATGAAGCCTCTAGTTATGATGCCCTAATCACAGCTCAGATAAAAAATACATTTTTATGTAGAAATACATGACTCCGTTATAATTATATGGTTAAAAAAACTCCAAGTGAAGCATTCCATACATGCAATTGTGTTAGCATTTTTGAGTACGGATTTACTTATTTATACTTCTGAAAATAAGGCAGCAGTCTCAGTGTTACACTACAATTCTTGTTTATCAGAGGAAACAAAAGTAAAGGCTACAGGCACCCACAGTGTTACCCCAAAATTTACATAATCTAGTTAAGATCTCAACTTTCTATGCTGGCCTATTTGCTTAACAATGTTAACACTGTAAAGAAAAAAGAAGAAAATGACATTTATAGAATTCTCTCCAACTAAAGAGAACATCACACAATCTGCAGATTATCCAGACACAGAGCAATTGTTCAACCTTAACCTGTTCTTCAGTCTGTGATTGTGCAGTAATGAAAATATTCACAGCAGCATCAGCAAGTTTATTCAAGTCAGTCCAAGGAAAGTGTAAGTGACCCAACATATTCAAAAGTGACCAAAAGCTACCACAATAAAGATTCTTGCAAAAAATACTTTGTTTACTCTAAACCTCTGCCTCGCCAATGGCTGATACAGTCAAGGATAATTTCTATATTACACAGTTATGGTGGGATCAAATGAGGCAGGAGTAATTTGGAGCTGTTATAGTAAGCCTGATATGAATAAAAACATGAAGGCTTCCACTGTAGACCATCCTTTAGGAAACTACCAGTGTGCAATCCTCACCCTTTTCTGCAATCTAAAAAAGGTGACAGTGACTGGAAATATAAAATCTAGAGGGGTGAGCCTAATAGCTAGTCAACTTGCATTTCCTGGAATAGATCCCATATATTTACATTTACAAATGTGCTGCAGAAAACTAATTTTTATTCTCCCAGGTTTATTTTTAGAACATGATCTATGATTAAAAAAAAGGGGGGGGGGTGTTTTGGTGAACTTCTCTTCTAAATAAAATATGTTTAAATTTTTTTTTTTTTTAAAAGAACTTATACAAAACATTTTTTTTTCGCTCTACCACTCACACACAATATGTTTCATTTCAGAACAATATTGCCAGCTTTCTACCAATTCTTCAGCAGTTGCCCTCATGGTCCTGCAGAGCACACTTTTCAGAGATAAATTGATCATTTCCCCCCATGGCTCCTTCTCACAATAAAAGATGTGTGCCTGAAAACAGGCATGTGGCAGGTGAAAGCACTTTATATGGCTAGACACAAAGTCAAAACACAAAAAGACCTGAGCAACCGCTAAGCAGCATATTCTACACATCTTTTGACAAGGAGGAAACACGCTCTTACCTTTAGTTGCAATTCTCACACACTGTATTTTAGTTTCCTAATGGAAAGGGGAAAAAAAGGCAGAGATGTAACATTTTTCTAGTTATTCTATAAATAGCTAACCCTATTAACAAGAAATGGTCTGTCTTTAGAACAATAAATACATTTAGATTGTTGATTATGCTACCCAAACATATGTAAATAAAGTATACTACATATCTGTATTAAAACAGCTCCCCTTCTATTAACCACTTAACTACCGGGCACTTCTACCCCCTTCCTGCGCAGGCCAATTTTCAGCTTTCAGTGCTGTTGCACTTTGAATGACAATTGCGCAATAATGCAACACTGTACCCATATGAAAGTTTTATCATTTTTTTTCATAGAAATAGAGCTTTCTAATGGTGGTATTTACTTGCCGCTGGGTGTTTTATTTTTTGTGCTATAAACAAAAAAAGGAGCAAAAAAATTTGAAAAAAAAAAAGTTTGTTTCTATTATAAAATTTGGCAAACAGGTAAATTTCTCCTTCACTGATGTGCATTGATGAGGCTTCACTGATAGGCAGCACTGATGAGGTGGCACGGATAGGCAGTACGGATGGGCACTGATAGGCAATAATGATGGGCACTGACTGGTGGCCCTGCTAGGCACTGATGGGCACAGGTGGGTGGCACTGTTGGGCCCTTGTGGGCGGTACTGCTGGGCACAGGTGGGCAGCACTGATGATTGGTGCCGATCCATCCTGTGACAGCGCGAGGAAAGTGCAGCCGATAACCGGCAACTGCATTTACCCAGTGATCTGCTGTGCCATTGGACACAGCTGGTCACGTGGTAAAAGGCCGATGAAATTGGCCTTTTACAAGAGGACGTGATCAGCTGTGTCCATAGGAGATCGGCGGGTGTGCGCCCTGGTGGTGTGCAGGAGGGCGAGTTCTGGAAGGACATCATATGACACCCTCCCAGAACTGGACAACAGCGCTGTAGCCATCATTTGGCTATAGCATTGTTGGCAAGCAGTTAAAGTAGAAGTTTTTAAGGCTTTAGGACCCATTCACACCAGAACGTGGTATGGGAAACTCATGTTCTGTGCGCATTTCCCAAACTGTGTTCAAAGCACTGCACTTGCGATCAGCGGCGGGTGTCAGTGCAAAACTAATAACACCCCAAATACAGTGTTTGCTTGCACTTCATTGCATGGTATACAGTAGAAGTACCAAGAGATCCAGCCACAATGCATTTTTTAAGTAGCATGCCCTACTTTTGGTACAGTGCAGTGTGATTTCAGCCTATTCCAATGACTTGCAGTGGGAAGACAAGTCAATAAGGAGGTAAGATTGTGGATTATGAGTTGGAACCCCCTTTCCTCCTTCACTGCCTGAATGTATTCCTCAAGGATTTTTCAAATAGGCATTTGGGGAATAACAGAGAATCCTGATTTAGTCATACAGCTCATATGTTGCAGACTGTAAGGGAGCCCGATTCAGTGGGATGGAGCAGTGCCCATGTAAGACCTTGCTCGAAAACAAGACAAAAGCTATCAACCTGAGACAAACTTGACATTTCTTTAGGGCCTGCAGTGGGATTCTCGCTATTTGTCCTGTATCCTCCCAAGTGCTCCAACAAAGGCGGCTCTAGGCTTTGTAAGGCCTTAGGCAAAATTCAGACATTAGGCCCCACTTATGCCCATCCATCCGTAAGCTATGCAGCAGGCCTTCCCAGATCCTTGGTAGGCCTTCTCAGGTTGAGATCCTTGTGCGGAGGATGGGAGGGGTGACATGCGCAGATAAAACGTTACTCCTCATTGGCTGGCGGAGCTCCACACGTCTTAGGTTACATGAGAGACAAGTGTGACAGGGCTCTCAATGCTGCCTGTGCGTTAAGGTCTCCTTTCCCACAAAACTAAGATAATGCATTAGGCCAGAGGCATAACTAGATCCATCAGGGCTCGGATGCAAAAAAAACCTGAAGGGCCATTACCTCCTAGCCCAGGGACTTTTACTACCTTTGAGGGGCCCTTTATTATGGTCTTACTGTAGGCCCTCTTCCTGCCGTTACATTAGAATCCCCTCTTTCATCAGAGTTCTCAGCATTTCCTGAGCTCCCTTTACATTAGAGTTCTCCTCTACAGTACATCAGAGTCTGCAGGGTTTGCATTACATGGACCCTGATGGTAAATGGGGAACGGTGCGGACCCTGACGGTAAATGGGGAACGGTGCGGACCCTGACGGTAAATGGGGAACAGTGCGGACCCTGATGGTAAATGGGGAACTCTGCGGACCCTGATGGTAAATGGGGAACTCTGCGGACCCTGATGGTAAATGGGGAACTCTGCAGACCCTGATGGTAAATGGGGAACTCTGATGTAAGAGGTCCTCTGGTTACTAGAGCTCCCCTTTACATCAGGGTTTGCAGAGTTCCTCCTTATCTCAGAGTCCACAAAGTTTCTCCTAGCACTGTAAGGGTGAACTCTGCTGACTCTGATGGAATGGGGAATGCTGGGAACTCAGGTGTAAGGGGGGGGGGGGACTCTTAAATCAGAGTTCCCCTTTACACCAGAGTCTGCAGAGTGAATACACTCAGGTAAGGAGTTCACTGATGTAAGAGGAGAGTGAGGACACTGATATAAGGGGGACCCTTACATCAGTGTCCCCCCTTACTTTAGGGTCTCCATTCATCCCTTACATCAGTACCCCACAAACAGAGAGAGTGACTGACTGCCCCACAGAGCGGTCACACATTAACCTGTAAGTGACTGCAAGCTTTGGTCCTCCTCTTCACCACGCCCTTTCCTTTCAGTTGCTTTCAAAAGGAAAGTTGTCTTGTCCTGAGCTTCCTCTCCCCCCTGTACCCCCCTCCTTGAACACGTTACCAGCAGCAGCCTACTCCCTGCTCAAGCCGCGCTCAGCCACGACTGAGCCAAGCTCAACCATTTAGTAACTGGCCACCTCCGGAACACTGCTTGGAGCAGGTAGGCAAACTAGTCAGCCATGAGGCCCAGTTATTGTGAGGCCTTAGGCGACCACCTAATTTGCCTAAATAATAAGCCACCTCTGCACACCAAGTGATAAGGTGAGCACCTAACAAAATATCCAGTTCCCAAAGCAAATATTGTAAGCCTGATCTACTGTCACAGGGTCTGGGGACAGTTCTCAAGGTATGCATCAAGGCTAATCAATCTGGAAATTGCTAGAGACCATAAGGCAATCGGTGCAAGTCAAAGGTGGTAAAGAAATCACAGGCTTGGCAAGGTTATATGGATATGGTGAAGGACAGTCCCTGCAAAGCTTTTGCTAGTTTCTAATCACTTAAAGATAGTAGCATATAACCCATTGTCTAAGAAGCAATTCCTGTGTCCTGTACAGTATGATTGACATATTGATAGCTTTTATCAGTCCATGTTACATCCTTATCCGGCCTGTCAAATACTTGCAGGAGCAGCTCAGTTCCTATTGAAGTAGTCACTACTCCAGAACTGTGCAAAAAAAAAAAAGCACTAAGGAAACTGTGGCTTGGAATCAGTAAAAACCTCACATGGAATCCCTGAGAGGTGTGTCTTTATTTAATGCATAACTTCAGAAAATGTGTCCAAAAAACATCCAGAGCAATGGTACAACCCAGGTTGACAAGATGGAATGCCCGCTCACCTGAGTCCCCAGGCTGGGAAGAGATGGGTGTCCTCGATGTGTTCCTGCACCGGCCGGGGATCGCGGCGCTCCAAAAGTGACGTCATGCAACCAGGAGGAAGCGGAAGTAGGGCACTCAGTATGGGTTGCAAGCTTGGCTAGTAACCACGACAACGCGTTTCGAATGCATGTGCTTTGTCAAGTCAAGACAAAGCGCATGCACTGCATGCACAATGCGTTGTTGTGGTTACCAGCCAAGCTTGCGACTCATACCCAGTGGTGCCCTACTTCTGTTTCCTCCCCGGTTGCAGTGACGCCGCAACCGACCGGCATGTATGCAAGTGAATAAGAGTTAATAGGTGTGGTCTTAGGAAAGTTTCTGTAGTTCAGGAGACAGGGTTGATGATGTTGGTTAGGATTTCAGTGCACTGTGTTTTCAGCCCAAGTGGAAGCTAGGCACTCACTGGATTTTGGGCAGTGACGCAATACTAGGTAAGCCACAGTAACCAGACTATTTTATTTCCTTAAAATCTTATATATGATTAATCGTCACAGGAAGAATTCTACTGCTCTTGTTAATTAAAGTTCACAACTACCCATAAGAAAAGCACCACAGTGCCTTTACATTTTTATAGTGCTGCTCTCTATGTCTATTTGATTCTTTAGCACTTAATTTAGAGAAAAGGAATTTAGTGAAAAGTATCAGCTTTGGCCTATGCTTTAAGCAGACAGTAGAACGGGAACCGTTATATGAATACTTTATAAAGCAGCAGTTGCTATACTACTAAGATTAAATAAAACATCTTTCAAATTTATTGTACGGTTTTATATTCCACAGTATGAAGTATGTGAATTTATTATTTAATTTGGTATGCTATTAATTGGACAAATTTGCAAAGCAAATCAGTGTCAGGAAGGTCAGACTGAATCCCATTTAATTAATACATTTCCACATATGAAGGAGTTTGGTATCTTAACTTGGGTCCATAATAAGGAAGCTATGCCATCTCATTGTACCATTTTACACACTTGTGTTATTGCTGCATATACTGCTGCACAAAAGCATCACCAACAGATTGCTACTAATGAATAAATGAAAAGCATTGGTTTAGGCTGTAAACTGGAAATGCACAGCCTCAATCCAAAGAAATAATGTCTTCTAGCATAACTACTTGACATACAGCAAGCATAATCATTCCCATCAGCAACTTGACCTCTATTACCACAGGGGCAGTACAATAGTGTTGCAAGGTAATAATTTCACAGATATCATACTATCAAAGCAGCAAACATCAACAGTAGAAAAAAAAAAGAAGGAAAAAACACAAAAAAACCCTTCAATTTCCTTTTAATTATACCTGTTCAGGTACAGATCCCCATCTATCAATCTTGCTGCATATCCTAGCAATTTCACCTAATCCCCAGACACCTGGCATGGCAACTCTATAACAAGGATGCTGCGATCTTGAGTAGAATCCTACTTATTTAGAAGAAGATTCTCTAATTGGATTTTAAAGCACCTTGTGTTATTGTTCTTCATGCTGTGCTTTCCTCTTATTCTGTTTAAATAAGGAAATCATTCACAGGTACCAGCCTTTGCCTCAAACAGACTTTCAGTACTTTTAGACTTCTGATCTTGTCTGCCTTCTTCTAGCATGAAAATAAAAAAAGCAACAATACCAGTAAACAGATGAACACTATTTTTAAACGTAGAAAACACTATTGTATGCACCAAAGAATTAATTGTTCCTTGGGTACCCGGAGATTTTTTTCACCCAAAAAAATAGAGAGGCCACGAGGGACCTTTTGTTTTCTCACTGGCATTTGCCACAATATGCTCCCAGCCAACATAGGAAAATCTATTTGCCTTAAATATTGCCAATGCTTGGAAGCACTTATAATTGTACTGCTGGCAAAAGAGCCCAGCAGTGAAGCGGTCACATCACTTGTTATAATCAAGTAGTATATGACCAACCAAAAGCTTTTCAACCAAACCAATCTATAATCACGCACAATCGTTATTTTAAAAGAGTGCTGGTGCCAGGTGTTCACATCACCCCTGCACTTTAGGAGGTTAGATTCCTGTGCAGATTGGGCCTCGAAAGCAAATTCAACCAATTTTGCCCATTGTTCTTGCCCAGATACAGAAAGTTGATGCATACAGTCACCCATTAACATGAATGGCTGTATGCGGGTATACGCTAGTACTTATAAAACATCCTACACTTTTCCGTATGTGTTTTTACATCTGTACCTATGGATGAATGGACAGGGATATATGCTCAGTTTTTACGTTGTATGGCCAAGGCGGCCATGTGCATGAGCCCTTGTGTTCCTTTTCAAATATATCACTGTTATCTGTATTTAAAGAAATATCTAAAGTCTGCCTGTTAAAATATATCGAAAAAGTGATGTGGTGTACTTCATTTTGCATATGACTTTATATGTGTATATAATTTAACGTGCAGGAGAACAACAAATGACACAGCTAATAAAGGCTGTAATATGTTTCACATCAGATTTAGCACTTAATTATTCCACAAGAGAGTGCACATTCTTCTATACAGTATATAGTTTCAAGTTAAGTGGAGGAAATGGCCCATAACTAGTACCCTTGAAAAGCCCATCTATTTCTGCACCCTATTTCAAAACTATTTAAATCTTGGTAGAAATATTTTGAAAGTTCCTGCAATTTTCACATGGATATTTGAAAGGTTATGTACAAGTCGTTTGAAGATGATGAATTTTGCACCTTAACCCTGAGTGGTATCTCTTCATGATCAATAAACTAAAGCAAAAATATAAAAAAAAAAACAAAGCACAGGATATGTCTCACCTTCTCAACACTGCTCACAGCCTGAAAGTATATGTTATAGCCTTTACGAGGAAATAGAGGTGCGTTCCAGTAGTCTTGGTAAGTCTTATTGTCACCAACAGTAAAAGGTGCAGCTTCAGGAAGGTTGGAAGGCGGAAGTTCTGCAGCAAAGTAGTAAAGGGGGCCACCATTTCCAGCACTGTTGTAGGCCACTGGAATCTGATAACACTCCATTCCTCCAGTCTCCCTCTTTGTCCGATGAGGGTTCAGCTCTTCCACAACAACTTGATAAGCACTATGGAAAAATAAAGAATTAATGGTCACTGTAATTTTTACATCAAAAAAGGAGGAATGCGCATACCAGCAAGCCATTAAAATAAAATCCCTTTAACTACACAAGAATCCACATTTATACGCATTGCAAAGATGTTGTATCAAATCGTAGTTATGGTGTGGCGATTCTGATGTTTGTTACTTATTCTAATTCTAGGGCCAGTTTAAGTCAACTAGTAACAAAAAAAGGTAAAAAACTGGGATGTCCTAAACCATATATAATGATGATGTGATAAATAATGGAGTTCCTGCAAGAGGATAACCCCAAAACAAATTAAGCACAAATGCAACCGACTCACTGAGAGTAGTGTCCTCGGAACCGATCAGAACGTGTAGGAAAAAAAGGGGAGAGAACCAAGGGAAAGATATTCCACTGGTCAAGAGGTTCCAATGAGGACAGTCTGTGGCTTCCTAGAAGCCGCGGACTGTCCTCATTGGAACTTCTTGACCAGTGGGATATCTTTCCCTTGGTTCTCTCCTCCTTTTTCCTACCAGTTTAAGTCAAGCAAACTAATATGTTTCAGTTGTAAGAGGTTGAAAATCCCTCCCACACAGGCATAACACCCTACGGACATATGCCAATCAGACATAACATTATGACCACTGACCGGTAAAGCAAATAACACAATGATGATCTCGTTACAATGGTATGTTAAAGTGGATGGGGTATATTAGGTAGCAAATGTACATGTTGTTCCTGAAGTTGATGTGTTGAAACCAAAAAAAATGGGCACGTGTAGGCATTTGCATTAGATGTTAAATACACTGCACGTATGATTAAGCCTCATAAAAATCAAGCAGCTCAACACCACACTATGATCCTAAATTAGATCAAATCACAGAATATGAAAAGGAAAAGTGTATCATGCTCCTTCTCTCCAGAACGGAGTTTCTATTACCCATGATCACTTGTTTTTCTACAAATTGGCTCCTATACCATACTGCATTGCAAGGAGAGTAGTAGATGATGCAGATGATGCCAATAACACCCGCAAGGAACTAGCCATATTTCTCACAACAGGAATAGTTGTTTCTGCATTTGGATTGACAATTGTATTTGCTTAAGCAACAGTGCGTTATCACACTATGTGTGGATCCTTTTGATGCTCTTTACAGTGACTTGGAGACAACTGGCGAGTGGTATTAAAAGTTGGTGAACTGATGGAGAAGCAGGATGAGGTTTGGAATTGGAGACTCAGAGTAAAGCCCATTAAGACCCTCTTATTAATTTATGGGGTCGCAATATTTGGTGAATGTGCTTGCACTAGGGGAGTGTGAAGTGGCACTGTGGAAAGCATTGTCATTGAAGCTGCTTCACTTGGCATTGGAGTGTATGAAGCAAGAGTGGTAATTTGCACCGTTACACAGGACTATTTAGTGTGTGTGTGTATATATATATATACACACACACACACACACACACACACACACACACACACACACACACACACTATTTCTATGGTGGACTTAAACACAGGAGCTAAACTCAAATTGGTGTTTATTAAAAGTCAGCAGGTACTAAAAATGGAGCTGCTGACTTTTAATAAACAGGTACTTACCTGTCCCATGATCCAGCGATGTGCTCACCTGAGCCGTTCTTTACATCACTGTCCTGTCCCCGGCATCTCAACTTTGGGCACCCGGCTCTGACAGCTTATGGCATCACAGCCGGGTGCCCACTGCGCATGTAGTGTGAGCTGTGCTGCACTTTGTGAATGGTCCCGCAGTCTTCTGGGATCTAAGACATGTCCCAGAAGACTGTAGGGAGGGAGGGAGGAGAACTTCCGCTCTGAACGCCTTGACGGTCGGAGCCATGTGGGAGTGGGTACCTGTCAAAACCAGGTACCTGCTCCCTCTCACCCGAAAAAAGTGCCATTAGGTAAAGGGGAGCGGGGAAGGAGGCCTTAAAGCAGAACTTTCCTTTTTGGGTGGAGCTCCGCTTTAAGATGGAGAAGACAGATATTACTTGAAAACACAATTTTAAACGGTTTATTTTGCACAAATATTTACAACCCCAGTTCCAAATACGTTGAGATGCCGTGTAAAATCAACAAAAAAATGCAAGCTTTTTGTTGCCCTGTGCCAACTTTTGTGAGATGTTTAGCTGCCATCAATTTCACAATTACTTTTTTTTTTCTTAAAATGGCACATTTTCTCGGTTTAAATATTTGATGTATTTTCCATTGAATAAAACATAGGTTTATGAGATTTGCAAATCATTGCATTCTGCTTTTATATAGATTTTGCACAGCGTCCCAACATTTTTGAATTAGGGTTGTATGATTTGATATGGAAATAGTCACATGACAAGTCGCACTCAGTGTTTCCCAAAGCGTACCATTCATATTTTTGAAAGCAATTCCCGCACTATTTTGGTCTGACTTTCATGCGACTTGAGGGTCATAGACTTAAATGTACACCCTCCAAAGTCGCATTAAAGTTGCACCTGAATGATATATGTGTGACTTGTGTGCGACTTTGTAGAGCAAAAACAATCACATTGTCTGCTCTTTGACCCCTGTCCAAACCCATCCAAAGTCTCATCAAGTCACACTGCAAAGTCACAATGGAAATTGCACAAGTGTGAATGGAGCCTTAAGGTCTTAAAGATATAGTGTAATTTTGACAGGGGCCAAATTGTAAAGGCTATACGACTGGGTCAGAACAAATCCATATCTCCAGTTCCTGTGTGATATTCCCTGTCCCAGTTCTCAGAACCTACTAAAAGTGACCCAAGGAAGGAAAACTGGCAAACAGGTGTCAGGTTCATGGGCACACAAGGCTCATTGACAGGGGAGCTAGGGTTGGGTTGTGAAGTCCTATTGAATAGAAGAGTTACTGTAGCGCGAATTAATGAAAAAGCATATGCTGATTCTAATAGAAAATGAGTCATAATGCATAGTGCATCTCAGTTTGTTGCATATGGGCCTGAGGACTAGTCAGGGTACCCATGCTGACCCATGTCCACAGCCAAAAGCGCCTACAATGGGCATGTGAGCATCAGAACTGGACCATAGACATAGACCAGATTGACTTGCCCTCCAACTTCTCCAATCCGATTGAGTACCTGTGGGATGTGGTGAAAAAACAAATCTGATCCACGGAGATCCCAACCTGCACCCTACAGGACTTAAAAGATATTCTACTAATGGCTTGGTACCAGACACCACAGCATAACTTCAGAGGTCTAGTAGAGTACATGTCTTGACGAATAAGGGCTGTTTAGGTGGCAAAAGGGGGGCCAACTCAATATTAAGTGGGTGGTCATGCTCCTGATGGGATTTCAAATGAAACATATAAGATCATCAGGGCTTCCCAGTATGGCACTGTACAAGTGAATTATAAACTAAATCAAAAGTCTGTAATGGATAACATTATAGAGAATTGATATTCTAGTTTATAAAGTTACTGAGCATGTTTATGTTTGCCAAAAAGAATCAATTTACAATTTGTTCAATATTCAAAGGGGCACTATAACCTTAAATGACCTCTGAGCAGATTAGCTTCTTAACAAGATATTTTTAAATCATTTTGTTAGCATTCCCTTTGAATTTACATTATGGGAGGCGCAGACCCTGGGCTGAACATAATGACTGGCTATGGGCTCTGCTTAAGGCACCAATTTGCAGTTGTCATTGCATTAAAGACAGAAAATGCTGACAGGCATCTCCACCTCCTGAATACAGAAAACTAAACTATAACTGACATACTGTAATACAGGCACAGATGGACAGAAATCTGTCCACTGTACCAAAATAGACTGCCTTGCATCTTTACAGTTGCTGAAGACATGATCCTTACAAATGTTTAAAGCAGATGGTATAGAACCTGTATTGCCCTATAGTTCCTGCAAAGTAACAGCAAAACAAACATTCATTGTATACCGGATCCTATACTGAAGCAATATTATGTAAGCTCAGTTTGACAGCAGAATTGTCACATGACCTGTACAATTAAAGAATAGTGCTTCGAGCTTAAAGTGCATCTCAACTAAAGAAGTGAAAATTTGCCAAGCTATAGAGAACATTACATTTTTTTTTTTTTTAATTGTGCCTAAGCAGTATCTTGACAAATGTGAGCGGTTTCAAACTCTTTGCAAAAAATATCAGTTTGCTTACTGGCATGTGAGAGTGCCTAGGTACTCCTGTGTGAGATCTAAAGCCTCGGACTACTAATCTCACAATATTTGAAGTGATATTTGGTAATACGACTGCTGTGCTGATCACTATTTTCCAGGATGGAGCTTCTGATATGAAGAAGGAAAGCCATGCCTTTACCAAGAGAACCTACTCCAAATACAGAGGCAAACTACAAAACAAGGCAAGCCAAGTCATTAATCAGGAAAGGCTTACAGTGGTTGTAAACCTCAAATATTAAATATGAACAAAGCATATCTGTCTATAGTGTGTACTGTCTCAATTCGGGGCACTAATTGTCATTTCTGTTAGCTGCCCTGTTCCTCTGCTATCTGGGGCACTAAATGTAATTTCTGTCAGCTTCCCTGTTCCTCTGCTATCCAGGGCAATAAGTGTCATTTCTGTCAGCTGGCCTGTTCCTGTGTTATAAGTTTTCCTGACATTGAGAGAAATGGTGATGGCGAGGGAAACGCCTGTGACTGACCTTCTTAACTCTGTTCTTGTGTGCTGTGGGGAGTCATCATTTGTACTCTGTCTGCATTTTTGGAAATCGCTTTAACCACTTGCCTATGGGGCACTTTCACCCTCTTCCTGCCCAGGCCAATTTTCAGCTTTCAGTGCTGTTGCACTTTGAATGACAATTGCGCGGTCATGCAACACTGTACCCATATGAAATATTTATAATTTTCACACAAATAGAGTTTTCTTTTGGCGGTATTTACTCACCACTGGGGTTTTTATTTTTTGCACTATAAACAGAAAGAGCAAAAAATTTAAAAAAAAAAAAAAAAGGTTTTGTTTCTATTAGAAAATTTTGCAAACAAGTAATTATCTCTTTCACTGACATGCACTGATGAGGCTGCACTGATAGGCAGCATTGATGGGCACTGATAGGCAGCACTGATGGGTAGCACTGATGATGCACTGATATGAAGCATCATCATTGGGCACTGACTGGAGGCACTGATAATCAGTGCAGATCTACCCTGTCACAGCGTGAGGAAAGTTCTGCCGATAACTGGCAATTGTATTTACTTTGTGATCTGCTGGACACTGCTGATCACGTAGTAAAAGGCCACTATGATTGCCCTTTTAACTGATCACGTGATCAGCTGTGTCCGTAGGACACAGCGATCACTGACAGTGCCGAGTGTGAGCCGCTGGGGGCGCATTCTGGGAAGACGTCCATGGACACCCTCCCACAACTCGACAACCACGTTGTAGCCATCGGCTATAGCGCGGTTGGGAAGCAGTTAAGAATTCAGTTCCACTTTAACCAACACAGGAACAATGCTGTCCTTTACAATTGCCTGCTTCTATAGGTAGCAAGGTAAATGTAAAATTTAAGTCCCTGACTATTTTTCCTAGATCTTGTGCAAGGTTTAGCTCTCCAGGGTTTCCACCTACATGTACAATACTAATCAGTGGACTGGGGATGGGTCTGGCTATAGAATGTGTTAACCATTCTGCCCATTCTCAATCTTCAGCTCATTCTAGACCTCTCCTGAGAACTTGTACAGCTGGGAGGAACAGAGAATATGAACATTATATTCATCATAAGGAAGTGGAATCTGCCCATCAAATACCTGGGAAGTAAATCTGTATATTTAAATTCTCACAGCAACTGACAGGGAACGTTTAAAGTAAGCTTACAGTTTAAAGTGAGAAGTTATAGGCTCGTGATTAACATAAAATATATGAGATCAAATAAAATAAGTACACATTTATAAATACAATAATTCAAATTACAAAAGCAAACAGCAGGGCCTAAAACGTCGCTAAAAAGCCTTATACACCAGGAACATTCTTCTGTGCCGAATGTCCCGGAACAAATATGGAATCTGTGATTATGTCCTGAAACTGCGCTATAAGGTACAATTGGAAGTGCAAATGAAAACACATAGGAACACCATAAACAGGTTTGGAGAGCTGTGTAAAATTATTATTCGTTATGAAACACGGATATTGAGCAGAAATGTTAACCTTCGCAAACTGCTATTTTTTTTACTATATACTGTATATTTAGCCTACACATCCCCTTAAAATAATGTCTCGCAGTATGTGCCAAGTGAATAGCCCAGTGCTCACCCTGATCCAGTTGGTTTAGATCATTCTGACCTATGCTTCTGCCTTTTCCCTCACAATAAGTTACCGGTCACAGAATACTGCTCATTACCGAGTATTACCGTTGACAATATGCACTTCCCTTAGACAAGCAGTGTTGAGAAAGCACAACAAAGTGAAGATAAAGACTGTATGAATGCCATTATGTCCACCTAGTCATTTCAGCAATTTTGCTGGTGCCGTCTAAATAATGCATTTGATTTTTTGGAGATGAGCGGAATGTCATAAAAAATTGTGCTGATGTTCTCTAAGGCTGCTATGGCAAAGGCAAACATTCCCAGCCCTAAAAGCATAGAATTGAATGAAATGTGACTGGAGTGAAGCTCAGCCACACAACAAAGCAGCTCCCTCTGCCTCCATATGAAATACAAGTCTAATACATGTGCACACAGCTTCCAGTCAGTAGCATCAAAATTTAATAATAAATGGAGCTCAGCTGACTCAAACCACAGAGGGGAAAAGAAATTCCATAATTGACAGAGACAGTAGAGACTTGTAAAGTTCCAGGAAGCCTTGTCATATCTACAATTACAGATTTCAGTAATGAGCCTTCCATTCAGCTAAGGGGCTCTTGGCAATAAGGAGGATAACCCTTCAACATCTAAGAATCTGGCCAACATACCTGTCAAGAGCAGCAAAAAAAATAAATAAAGGAAAAAGAACAAAAAAAAAAAAAAAGGATTGCCACAGAGCAATGTTCTATACATGTAACATGCATATTATAGAGAATTACTTAATGTATACACAAGCATCTGCACAAGCAAACATAGCAGAGGAAAGGAAATGAATGACATTTGTAGACTTTGTCAGTTTGAGGCTTATTTTAGAGTAACAGCCAGAATTCATACGATTAATTTTCAGATTATATATAGACCAACTATTTTGTATCCATATATGACTGCATTAACCACAATGGCTATTTATATAAACTTGCTTATTCACTGCATGTTGACAATATATAAGTAAAAGTAAACAAAATAAAAATAAACCATGTTTATATAGTTAATAATTAAGACAGACTTTAAAGCACTCAAAGATCACTTGCTGTTAGAAATAACTCTGGGTTATTTGGGTTGATTGAATATCATCTTGACATGAATGATACATGAATCTTGAATGTTGGCCTTTGTTTATTGTGGTTTTATTTTTTTGTATTGTTTCTTTACTTTGTCCCTCCTTGGACCACAGTAATTCTAATACCTTTAGGGGTGTCGCTCAGAATACAGATGGTTTAATGGTCCACATTATCTTATTCTACATTGAGTACTTGTTCTATGCAATAACCTAATTGTTATTAACCACTTAAGGACCGCCCTATAGCAGATATACAGCTACAGGGTGACACCTGTGCTCAAATCACGTGTATATATACGTCATTTAGCATTTCCGAGTAGGGGGTGCGTGCCCTATCCGCGCTGCTGCGGATGTCAGTCACTGGGTCCCGACCGGTAATTACCGAGTGTCTCTGACGGGGAGGAAGATTGTTTTGTTTACAAACAATCTTCCTCCTTGTAAGCTCGAGCACACTGCTCAGGATAGCTGTGCACAGTACAGCCATCCTAATTAGTGTGCTTACAGTGAAGCACACTCCCCCTGCCCCCTAGGAAAACTCTCCAAGCACACAGTGAACCCATCAATCGGCCCTCACATTAACCACTTTCCTGCCCAATGCCATTAGTGTCAGTGCTTTTTTATTTTTTTTCTATCACTGATCGCTGTATTAGTGACACCTAGTTCCCACCCCCATTGTCAGAATGTCCTCTGCAGTCCCGCTAAAAGTCGCTGATCGCTGCTATTACTAGTAAAAAAAAAAAAAAAAAATCCCATTATCTATACCGTCATTTGAAAACGCTATAACTTTCACGTACATCAATTAATTTACACGTCTTGGGATTGTTTTTTTTAGCAAAGACATGTCGCAGAATACATTTTGGCCTAATTTTATGACGAACTATGATTTATTAAATTTGTATACTGGACAGGTTTAATAGCAAAGTCCAAAATGTTCTTTTTTTTCCTCAAAATTGTCGGTCTTTTTTGGTTTTAGCGCAAAAAATAAAAACCGCACAGGCGATCAAATACCACTGAAAAAAAGCTCAATTTGTGGGGGAAAAAAGGACAAATTTCATTTGGGTGCAACATTGCACCACCGTGCAATTGTCAGTTAAAGTAACACAGCGCCATAACGCAAAAAATGGCCTGGTCATGAAGGGGGGTAAATCCCCAGACGGGCAAGTGGTTAATATTATTATTAAAAAAAAAAAAAGAAAAAAGCACTAAAAAGATATTTAGTTACTAACATTTGACTACCTATGAGTAACCTTGGATCATGAAAGGAAGCCTTTATCAGTAACAGAGGTATTGGTTAGGCTAGAAATGTATTACTGGCAGCTTACTCTTCCCTTAAGGTAAAAGCATGCTATAGAATACAGTAACTCTTATTATTATTGCTTTTATTGCACAAGCATACACGCACGGCCATGGGTAAAACATTTTTGAAGGTCTGTGTGTTACAACAAGCCTGACCCTAATCTTAATCTATGGTCACCTAATGTAAATATAAACATAAAAATTTGCATTAGCAACTGAAACTTTCTTTCCACTTAGGAATAAGAAAACATATCTGTCTCAAAGCACTACATATATGGAACAAATATAGGATAGTTGATAATTCTGGGCATAGAATTTTGGCTCATCAATTCTGAATGGTCTGAAATTCAAACAGTGGGTGACCCTGCAAGCACTATTCAGCTTGATATATTTCATTTAAAAATCATCTGAGCTGGGTGGAAATTCAACAGCCGAACAGTGATTGTATCCTACAAAAAGGCAGTCATCGTTCACAAGCAGCTGCCAGAATACAATGGAGATTCCTCCATCCACAGTTTTTCTCTTTGTCTCTTGTGGGCTAAATGGTTAAAATCAGACCCATCTATGCCTAGGTGCAATGGCTATAACACATACCTGATAGGAGCTCCTTTTGCTTGTGCAGGTCTCAACAGTACAGTGATGGTTGTGGCAGTTTCATTAAGAGAGGCATCAATACCTTCATAGTCTGGTAGTGTTGGAGCTAAAGGAATTGTTAAAATTGGAAAAAATAGAAACGTTTTAAATTAGTACATTATTCTGATGTAAATTGTTTTCACAGTGAAATAATTTGTGCTTCACAAAGAAAAATGTGTCAGACCATCTACTTAGTTAAACAGCCTTATTACATAAAAGCTCTGATGTGAATGCACAATATATATGTAAAGCGCTGCGTAAATTGACAGCGCTATATAAGTACCTGAAATAAATACATTCTTAAAAGGTGCTAAAAAATAGCAACCAATCAGAATTTCCGCATCTGAATTTAGACCAGTATAAGACAGACTTTGACTGGTTTCTTCTGAATAAGTCTGACTGCTGCCATTAACAACTACCCTTAGCAGCTATTCTTTGTGGATCTTTTTGGCACGAACAAATAACATGGATGGACTCTAGGGTCCCATGAAGAATGTCAGTCAGCACTCCTAATATCTTTTAATTAATAATATCCACCATAACTACAGATGCTTCACACAGGATAATTACCTAGAAATGCTGTCATACAGTGGAAATGCCAACTGAAAATACATACAGGTGAAATTCGAAAAATTTGAATATCGTGCAAAAGTTCATTTATTTCAGTAATGCAACTTAAAAGGTGAAACTAATATATGCGATAGACTCATTACATGCAAAGCAAGATAGTTCAAGCCGTGATTTGTCATAATTGTGATGATAATAGCTTACAGCTCATGAAAACCCCAAATCCACAATCTCAGAAAATGTGAATATTGTGAAAAGGTGCAATATTCTAGGCTCATAGTGTCCCACTCTAATCAGCTAATTAAGCCATAACACCTGCAAAGGGTTCCTGAGCCTTTAAATGGTCTCTCAGTCTGGTTCAGTAGGAATCACAATCATGGGAAAGACTGCTGACCTGACACCATCATTGACACCCACCATAAGGAGGGAAAGCCTCAAAAAGGTAATTGCCTTAGTTTGCAGGGCTAATACAGGTGTGCTATTTGCCAGAACAATTTCTATCTACAGTCAAAATAATATTAAAAAGTAATCATGGTAACTAACTCTGTTAGGCAAATGTAGTTCCAAAACTCTAGCATTTGTTAGCATTGTGGCCAATTAAATGCTACACATTACAAATGTTGCTACTAAAATAACTGTAAACATATTTAACAGGGAATGTTACAACCCTATTTTTCAAACCTAGACAAAAAAAAAGTTGAATGATATGACCAACAACAAATTTTTACTTTTAAGCACTTTTCATACTTCAGTCTTTGCCAAGGCTCTGTTTTTTTCCCGAAATAAAAAGTACCACCCTCCACACAGCGCAGGGAATTACAATAATTACTCCACTACAGACTAGCATTTTATATTTTACTCATAAAATGCTGACCACAGTGTGGAGTTTGCAGTATCCTGCAGTGTGTGTTCTTTGCATGAAGCTACAATGAACCAACTCAGATAGAAGTCCTGTCACGTAACCTGTCAAAGTCCTCTGACAAGTTTCCTGGCACTCCTTCCCCAAATTTAAATGAATGCAGCTCTGCTTGCTTTAGAATCCAAAAGCAGGCAAAACATAACCAAATGCGCCTGAAGATTTTTTTTTTTTTTCTAAACCAGTGGTATGGTTGAAGCTGCATTGTAACAAAGTCTCATTTTAGTGGAAATGACAAGCAGTTAAGCAAAAACTAAAAATAAAAAAAGAATTAAAGATAGATGTTGAATATTTTAATCTCACTAAGCATACATATTTCTTGGCCGTAAGCCAGCCTATAGATGGTTCGAATCTCTGCCAGTTCAGCAGAAAACGGCTGAGATTCAAACCATGTATAGGCTGAATGTACCCAAGTTGATCGATCAAACAACTTGGGTACAAGCAGCCTGCTGGATTTTACATGTGATTATTGCTAGCAGCTTTTATAGTCGCTAACAATAATCACTGTATGCTCTCGGCGGGGACAGCTTCACCTGCCCCCCCACCAGGAGAGCACAATGGCTCTGCGGGAGGGATTCCCCTGTGGTTGCAGGAAAGAAATTTGCTCCATCTATAGCCAACTCTATGGCCAGAGTTATTATCAGCAAATGATGACTTTTAAGTGCTATAAGCCACATAATGCATCTTCTAAATGGTTGCTGTAGGCTGTTTCAGGGTAAATCTCCCCAGAAGGATCGCAAACAGCAATTAAAAACCTGAATGAGGTTATAACTCTTCCCATTTTATTAAAAAGCATAGAAAAACTTTGGGCTATATATACTTTTAAAAAATTCAAAATTAAATTGTATACTGGTGACACACAAATCAACTTATTAACTATAGCTAGCACCTAAGGTATATTACCTGATATGTTGGTGGTAACATTGATGGTTGTTGCTGGACCAAATCCTTTGACAGTGCTAGCCCTTATAAGGAACTGGTAAGTAGTGCCTGGATGCAATTGAGAGAAAACATGGTGCGTACTATTCCAAAGTTTAGTAACTGTTTGAGGAGGTCCTGCCACAGGCACTGCGGGATCAAAAGACCGTATACTATTGTATTTCACCTGTTGAAAGAAAAGTTTTTACAAAATGGCCTTTGTAGTCATGACATCACATTACATTTACAAATACTGCAAATTCAATTTATAGGTTCCTTAGGCAATAATAGCAAAATTACAAGTCTGCAGATTTTTGTTTGTGCTAATGATCCCTGTGTTTAGTAATTTATTACAACAATCCGCAATGTGACCAGCACAGACTGTTCCGCACCTGTCCATGGGTTTCACTATTCTCATCACTACCATGCCCTTCATGACGGTCCAATAACCTCAAGCTGCTAGGAACTTTCAAACAACAATCTGTATAATCCAACATGATTAATTACGGCCATTATTTTAACAAAGACATTTCAGCAGATGTGAGCAGTGGTACCTCATATTGAGTGATAATGCCATTTGGCTCCATGGGTTCCTTCCAGTTCAAAAAGATCTTGTCTTCAAATGGTGTGCCTTTAAGCGAGCCGAATGGGACATATCCAGGTACTGTGGGAAAAGGAAGTTTTCATTTAAACAGCTAAAGTAAATATTGTGCATTTAAATTAGGTAAATTAATAGAAAACCCTTGCAATAAAAAAATACAACACAGGAGTGCAGGACTAATTAAAAAATATTCTGCAGAGACAACCATTACGTAGGCTAAACTATGAGACAGCAACAAGAGAAACTGAGCTGTGCACACAACAGCAGAATTCATTACTCCTCAGCTTTTGCAGGAAGTTCATACAGTTACCTAATGTTACAAAAAGATTTAGTATTAGATGGGCTTGACATATGAGAATACAGTTTTAAAATGGTTCTGTTATTGTCCTAGCCACTCAAATATATTTTTAATCATTTACAGAAAAGCAGAGCACAGTATCTAAATGGTTGCTATGAATAACATGACACTTTGTGCTCTAGCTTTTATTATCCCATCTGCTTTTCTTGGAAAAGCAGATATTCATGAATGAGGTATGTAACAGAGAAAAAACAAACATCCAGAAGCATCAAGGGTTCCTTTTGCTGAGTAATGAAGAATATGAATATTAGTTTACAAACAAATTAGGTGATGCTCAAAGTAATAATTTGATTATAGCTACTGTCATTCTACAACAGCATAAAATTAAACCATTATATAAATCATTATACCAACTAAATCAACTCCAAAAAAAGTGATACACAAAATTATTTTAGACAAAGGCAGAAATCAAGCTGATGTTGGTCACTGGGTCTATTTTTTGTTGACTCTGGTTAAAAGACTTGGTACTTCTAAAGTTTCTTCTTCAACACATTCTGCCTTAAAATAAGGGAGGTGGTGACGTGAGAGATTAAAGCATTTCTAAACCTAAGGAGGGCATATGACAGCCTCTTCCTTCAGACAGATGAACTGTCAGAGTCTCTGGGTGTGGAGGAGAAAAGCACTGCCTTGTCCCTTCACTGTCTGACATGTGAGCATACAGACCTAGAGGGCAATGAAAAATGACAGGCTGTGCGTGTCAAGACACCGAAGAGACTAGCTGCCATGGGCAGTTCTTTCTTGATGGGGCTCTCTCCATCTTATACAAAGTAATAGGAAGCTCACATAATTACAGATTTCCAAAAACCAAATGTAATGTTTTAACAGTCAAAATAAAAATATAAATGAGACTATTTTATTCACTGTGGCCAATTGCAACCAAAAACCATGCTAATAAACATTTTTGCTGTGTGGGAAAGTTGTTTGACAAAACCAATGAAGCAATATTATGAAGTACTCTGGGACATTTTTAAAGTATTAGGCTCCATTCACACTGGACGTTTTAACGCTGGTAACGTTAGCTGTGTAGAATTTTTCAGCGTTTTTGTATTAGCGTTTAGCCAATTTTTTTTATTTTTTCACATTTGCGGTTTTTAGAGTTTATTTTTTTTACAAAAAAAATGTCCAAAAACGCTGGTTTGCCACAATTTACCACTTTTGACATGTTTTTCAGCACTAGAGCAGTTTTACAGCTAGAAAACTCTTCTAGAAACCCACCAGTTCTGGGAGTTTTTTTTCCAGCCAAAGAATGTTGATTACAGTCTATATGGGCATGGACACATAGGATAACATGCTAGGGAGTTTACTGGCTGTACAAAAAAAATCAAAAGCCAAAAACAGCAGCTGTAAAAACGTGAAGTGTGCATGATGACTTAGCTGTTCTAAAAAGCTATCTATTTTCTAGTTATAGTATCTCAGAGAAGTCAGTACACCCCTCACATTTTTGTAAATATTTTATATCTTTTCATGTGACAACAGTAAAGAAATGACACTTTGCTACAGTGCAAAAGTAGTGAGTGTACAGCTTGCATAACAGTGTACATTTGCTATCCCCTCAAAATAACTCAACACACAGCCATTAATGTCTAAACCGCTGGCAACAAAAGTGAGTATACCCCTATGTGTCCAAATTGGGCTCAAAGTGTCAATATTTTGTGTGTCCACCATTATTTTCCAGCACTGCCTTAACCCTCATGGGCATGGAGTTCACCAGAGCTTCTCAGGTTGCCACTGGAGTCCTCTTCCACTCCTCCATGATGACATCAAGGAGCTGGTGGATGTTAGAGACCTTGCGCTCCTCCACCTTCCATTTGAAGATGCCCCACAGATGCTCAATAGGGTTTAGGTCTGGAGACAGGCTTGGCCAGTCCATCACCTTTACCCTCAGCTTCTTTAGCAAGGCAATGGTCATCTTGGAGGTGTGTTTGGGGTAGTTGTTATGTTGAAATACTGCCTTGTGGCCCAGTCTCCAAAGGAAGGGGATCATGCTCTGCTTCAGTATGTCACAGTACATGTTGGCATTCATGGTTCCCTCAATGAACTGTAGCTCCTAAGTGCTGGAAGCACTCATGCAGCCCCAGACCATGACACTCCCACCACCATGCTTGACTCTAGGCAAGACACACTTGTCTTTGTACACCTCACCTGGTTGCCGCCACACGCTTGACACCATCTGAACCAAATAAGTTTATCTTGGTCTCATCAGACCACAGGACATGGTTCCAGTAATCCATGTCCTTAGTCTGCTTGTCTTCAGCAAACTGTTTGCGGGCTTTCTTGTGCATCATCTTTAGAAGAGGCTTCCTTCTGGGACGACAGCCATGCAGACCAATTTTCTGCAGTGTGCGGCGTATAGTCTGAGCACTGACAGGCTGACCACCACCCCTTCAACCTCTGCAGCAATGTTGGCAGCACTCATATGTCTATTTCCCAAAGACAACCTCTGGATATGACGCAGAGCACGTGCACTCAACTTCTTTGGTCGACCATGGCGAGGCCTGTTCTGAGTTGAACCTGTCCTGTTAAACCGCTGAATGGTCTTGGCCACCGTCCTGCAGCTCAGTTTCACAATCTTGGCAATCTTCTTACAGCCTAGGCCATCTTTATGTAGAGCAACAATGCTTTTATTCAGATCCTCAGAGAGTTCTTTGCCATGAGGTGCCATGCTGAATTTCCAGTGACCAGTATGAGAGAGTGATAACACCAAATTTAACAAACCTGCTCCCCATTCACACCTGAGATCTTGTAACACTAAGGAGTCACATGACACCGGGGAGGGAAAATGGCTAATTGGGCCCAATTTGGACATTTTCACTTAGGGGTGTACTCACTTTTGTTGCCAGCGGTTTAGACATTAACGGCTGTGCGTTGAGTTATTTTGAGGGGACAGCAAATTTACACTGTTATACAAGCTGTACACTCACTACTTTACATTGTAGCAAAGTGTAATTTCTTCAGTGTTGTCACATGAAAAGATAGAATAAAATATTCACAAAAATGTGAGGGGTGTACTCACTTCTGTGAGATACTGTATTTCTTTATTGCACTTACCCAAGTAACCCTGAACTTGAACTGCTATGGTACTAAACAGCACATATGTTTATCAATATTTAGGCCCACAAATGTGAACTCAGTCGGTTCTGGTGGTCTTTAAAGTGGAAGTGAAGCTGCTGGCCTCCAGAGGTGCCCTCTGTGTGCAGAAGAAAGCCAACAACAGCTGGGAAATCCATGGGAAGCAGAGTTATTATGGGGCATTGTTGGCTGCCTCTCTTACACACTGAAGCTGTCGCTGACAGCTGAGCCTGGGACCGAAACTGGAGCAGAACAGCTACAGAATAGGCAAGTATAGCAATTTTTTTCCTTTACAGGGATAGATAGATTAGGCTTAGAATGTGGCTGAGAGTAAGTTTAGAGTTAGTTAGGTTTTGCCTTTACTTCCACTTTAAAGTTGAACTCCAAGATAAGCATTGTCTAACTACAAGAGGCATGTATACTCATACCTGAATTTTGGTGTGCTTTGTGTATTTCTTTTAGATCTGTGCAGTAATCCAGCATACTTTGCCTTTAAGCAGGAACTTCCTGGTAAAAAGACCAATCACTTGTGCCATCTCCTGCTTTGTGAAAGGTTATTGGTGTTGTATCTGGGCCCCCACTGTATTTTCTTGCAGACAGTCTGTAGTGAGTCGGTCTGCACAGTCCCTACCACAGCTCTAATTTTGCATCAAATATGTACAACCCCAGTGATGATGTCCCTGCTACTTTTACAAGGTAATACTTGTGTTTGCAAGTGTATTTGGCTATTGAGAATTATAATTTAAGTTGAGGTGTCTGTGCCCAAAGTTAAGCTTTAGAGTGTCAGAATTTTCAATATAGAGAAATCGAACAATATGAATTAGCTGCTCAAAAAATAAAAGCAAAATTGTCTCAGAACAAGACTTATCAATACACTGCGTCTATAGAAGAGGTTGGACACCACTGCACATTTACAAGACTTAAAATCTTCTAAACTTATGATTCTATAGCAAATTGTGTGTGTCATGTGTAGTAATGCTAAAAGCTTGCACAACAGAGAAAAATGGCTACTACACTAAACCGTGTCACTGATATAAAGAGAGAACAAGTGTCCTTGTTCAACATATTTATTAATTTATCCTGTTCAAGAAAGAAATTCCATCCTTCACCTTCACATTTTCTTATCACTATGGATAAAAACAGATGTTGGTTTAAAATCGAACAAATGCCTTTTGCATTTTAACCATTTGAACTCCACATTCCATTTAGAAAGAGTGAAAACTTCAAGTGGAGAGCTCACTGCAGCATCCATTGATCTCCTTTGCAATGAATGAACCCAGAAGCAACAAGTACTTCTTCAATCCCATGTTCAGTTTATTCATTCCTCGGCTACTGTGGCCAGGTAACCAACTAATCAAGCATGATCTGTGCTTGACTGACTGCAGCAGGGAGTCTAATACACCATTGATGACTCCATTAAGGAGAACCTTTTATTTACCCATATTATCACACAAGGGGCCTAATAGCCCCCTTGTGATAGCAATAAAGTTAAATGAAAAATAAACTATAAAAAAAGAGTGTTAAAAAAAATAGTGGGGGGAATTAAAAGCACCCCTTTCACCGCAAGCAAACATGGTGTAGGGCTTGCATATGTATGTAAACAGCAATTACGCCACAAATGAATACTGCAAACGTCAGCGTGAGAGGAATGACTCTAGGGCTATAATTTATGGTCAACTTTAAAGGATAAGTTCACCTTTGGGAACAGGTTACATGTTTCACTCAGTTTAGGGTGGAACATGTAACATGTTCCTAATGTTGCCTTCGACCCCCCACATGATCCCTTCCCCCCCATTTTAAAAATAGTGCAGCCATGCAGGTTTAAGCCCACATGGCTGCGTCATTCATTCACAGTGTTTTGTGAATGAATGAAATATGAGTCCCGACAGCCTTAGCGGCTGTCGGCTTGTAGTTCTCAATGAACTACCATGGCGCTATTCCTGTCAGTATATCTGCTTGCCCGTATATCCCTTACAGGCAAGCAGATATACTGACAGGTCTGCAGGAGACCTGCATGGCAGCAGTGATCTGCTGATCGCTGATGCACTGCTTTACAGGCTCCTGCAACAAAAAATAATAAATGCACATTTATTTACCTACAAAAAAAATTTGCATTTATTAATTTTTGTGAAAAGGTGCACTTATCCTTTAAACTGAAAACCTGTAAGGGCTTTTCAAGTATCACCAATGGACAATTTTGGGTACTGCAGTTTTTTGGCATTTCAGAGATATGTGCAATTTTAAGGCTTGGCATGTTTTGTATCTATTTACTCTATGCAACCCCATCTTTTATATGTTACATCTTTTATATGTTACATCTTTTATATGTTACAAACATATTTATCTTTTATATGTTACAAACGTATTTAATATCATATTATTTGTATGCACTAAAATATATTTTAACAATTTTACCAAAAAATGTGTTTGACAGTTGCACAAAAATCAAGTGAAATACAAGTTGCAACTACTACCATTTTATTCTACAGGGCCTCTGTTTTTGAAATATGTACATATTTTTGGAGGGGGCGAGTAATTTTCTAGCAAACATTTTGACCCATCTGTAAATCTTGGAATACAGCACAGGACACAGAGCTGTAGTGATAACCACAGGTTACATGATTGCTACCTTCAGGTGACTGGACACTGACAAAGAACTTTGGAAGGGCCACCCCTAGACTTGTTTAGTAGAAGGTTGTTCAAGTATTGTATGACATGGATTCTTTGAGTCGGCAGAAGAGCAAGAAGCAAGGTAAGCGCTTTTGTAAACAATGCAGGAAGTGCTGGTCTCCTACAGCAAAATGAAGAAAGCGTTGGTGTGGAGGAAAGATGGGGATATGTAGATAGGCATCTTATATGTCTACTGATGTCAGAAACTCCTCGTCTGAGAGAAACAATAACAGATCTTGCCAATTGCTTCTAGATTTTTGGTACACAAAGAAATCTTTTCAGGGACTTTAAAAATAGGTTTGAGACTGTATGGGTTTAATTAAAAACCTTGCAACTTTTCCTCTAAAGCACTTGGAACAACCACCTCTCGTGACTGAATTTGTCACAAGGTGGCCAGTAAATCTTGTTTGTCAGCTAAAACTAAGTTTGGGAGTGTGGGCACAGATAGAAATTCTGTTTTGTATACATTTTAAATAACAGATTGGGCCCAGAGCTTTAGGATATTTTGGATACAGAATGGTGGAATGCCAACAGATGTTTGAGGAGTGGGAGAACCTCTTCACTGTGGGGAGGGCTTGCGATGATAGCAAGTTGTAAGCCTTGCTTTTTTAGTTGACTGGGATAAGCAAAAGGGCCCCTTTTGCTGAGTATAGTTAGTAGCCATGGGAGTAGGAGACTTTTTCTTATGGAATAGGAGCATCTTTCCTTCAGTGACATCCTTGATGAATTTATCAAGGGATTCCCCAAACAGGCATAAACCATCAGAAGGCATGCATAAAAGGTGCCTTTTACAAGCAGGTTCAGCAAAACCTGTGCATATACACAAAGGTCAAAAACATTCTAGAGGACTTGGCAAGTTGCATTCTCTAGAGAATCCCCACAAAGCAAAAAGGTTAAGGGCATCAGATGCAATTGTTCCAAGAGAACAGGGTCATCAAAGACAGGCCTATTTATTGGCCTTGTCCAGTTAGCCTTATTTTGGCAAATAGTCATGATGGCAATAACCAGCTGGAAGGCTGGACCTCCAAGGACAAAGGACTACAAAAGATCTAATCAACAGAATCCTTAAAAGGAACATCCTCAATATGAACTAAAAAGTGTTTATTGAGAATTGAAATAGCAGGCTCTACTACTAGAACAGCCTATTTTTTCCCCTAAAATTCAAAGTACACATTTCAGCACAATGCTTGAGAGGATACACTTAATATACACATGGATAGGAGTCTTTTTTTAATTTTGCCAGCCTCTTTGTGACAACAAGGGCTTATTTGGGCTGTGGAGACTCAGGTGCTGCTAGGCAAAGATGTCATTGTGTCATCTACAGTGTCAATTGTGTCGTTCAGGGAATCTAAAGTGGTAAGCACCTAGTGAGAAGCCATAGTCTGTTTCTCTTAAAATGCAGGGGTGGAAAAATCCTTACCAGCTTCTGCTACAAACTCTGCACCCCCTTTAGTTTCCTGAATTTTGTCTTCATACAGAAAAGGAGGCTCCATATTGGATTACTAAACAGAGTCAGGGAAGAGAGGAAAAGTGTAGTGCTTTTGCCCACTGTAAAACAAAAGTTCTACGAGTTTGAAATGTTTTCCAAAGAATTCAGACACAGTGGCAGAATAATCTGTTTATGTCAGATAGGCCACATTCTGTGCACATGAGTGGGAGCTAGAATCATAGTATGGTAGCATTGCCATAACATGACATTTCTTTGAGACAAGGGAACAGCTAACACCCTATGCTGTGCTTTGTGTTTCCTGTAGGCCATCAGCAGAATGTTTATTTGGCCATTTTTTGCCAGTTCCCTTGCGCCTGTTATTCTTCATTCCTAAAGTGAAGAGATGCTCTGTGGGTTATTAACAGAATGGATGCGAAGGAATGAGGTTTTGCATGTCCGGAATAAAGAAGCAGCTATAATCCAGTTGCTTTCTAAGTTCCTTGGCAAAGCTTTTAAAATATTTGATTTTTTTCTATACTTTTACCTGCAATTTAAGTTGGTGACAGGGTCGCTAACACTAAAGACTTACCATCTTCATCTGTTTGGATAATGGTCTCCTCACTTTCCTTCCTTCCCTCTGGATTGGTTAAAATCATTTTCAGGCTAACATTTGTGTAAGGTGGGAGATGTTCCACTACATGCTGGGGAGCTTTGGGGTCCATATCTAGACAGTCAGCCTTGTTCATGCCGTGGCCCCGGTAGTAGTGATAGCAAATGGTAACATTGAAGGTATGGCAGCGAGTGATATTGTAGCCCAGAGACTCCCAGTCGACAGCAATACGTCTGGACTGTATCTCAGCAATCTTCAGAGTTTTCGGTGTCCTCATAGGCTCTGGATAAACAGAAGAGAGTACATAATGTAAGCAATATACCAGGAAAACAGAGGGTTTTCAGTTAATTTCACCCTATCTTGTTATACCATCAAAACAATACATTTATCAATCATATTTCAATAATATGACATTTTCTGCCCATGCCTTCTACACATCCATTCAACAGCCACAAAGCCATGCCTATTATTCTTTCCTATTCTAATCTGAGACTTACACAGCTTCTGTAAATATCTCACGTTCTGTATATAAAGGTTTACTTATTATGAATCGTGTACGAGTTGAAGTAGTCAGCTTTTGTTGCCATCTGCATTGTCAGTGCAATAAATACAGTGTGGATAAAAGGCTCTTATACAAAGGATAGCAAAGCTGTTAGGCAATATATAACTATATAATACCCAAACAGGACACTGCTTTACTGTTGGTAATGGCCAAGGCAAAAGATCATGCCTGGCAATATATAATTTATGTCACCAATCTTTGCCTAAAATCAGTTTTCGATGGCCTGGCCTTTAAGTGCTAGATACTGCATACAGTATATGGAGAAGTATTTTTCTATATATGCCAGATCTTGTTAAAAAATATGCATTAAATTGAATTTAAAACCTAAGGACTCACTGCACCTGTCTGCTTTGGGGCGTTGCATTAAGGCAGCCCATGCACTTTAATTGGACACACCAGAGCAGACTTGTAAAAGCACTTGCAATAATTTTTCCAATGCATTGCACCCCAACACTGTGTTGCAGGTAAACAAAGGTGCATTGAGGACCTAACTCCCCTAATGTCTGTTACAGCAACGTAATGGAATGAATGGGCCTATCTGGATGACCTTTTGTTTGCCTGTGTACTGTGTATCATAAATAACTGGCATTTAATAAAAGCCCAAAAAACCTTAGTTGCATTTCAGTGCTGCTGATCACATGCAGCTTCTTTTCATCTACAATCATGCAGTCCAGAAAAGGTTGCATTACTCAGGATGGGTTTCCTGATGGGACAACAGTGGGTCAGGTATACCGTGCACTAATAGAGCCACTTGGGGCCTTTATCAGAAGCCCATAAGACAGGGTGACAATGCAAGAGCACAAATAGGATACAAGGACAGAGCATTGTCAACCTATAAAAGGAGGTGAGAGATTTAAAGTATTAAATTTACTCTTGAAATGAAATTAACATGTTAAAGTTTATACAAGATTTATTTGTTTTGGTTTACTTGGACCATAAATCTTAAATGTGTAACAAATCAAATGGCCTAGTATTAATCGAATCACAAGCACAGAAAAGATAACAAGTGGAGAGAATTCTAAGACAGGAGAAAAAGCGAGAGAGAAGGCAAAGCCTCTTGCAGGTGAAGAACAATCATTCACAGCTGCAGCCCTGACAAGATGCCCCCTAAAGGTAGAACACCATAGCTGTTTTGTTTCATCCCCTGCCGTTCTGAGATCTTCCCTGTGGGTTTTTAATCAATGTTTAAGACTCAAAGACATTAAAGAGGAAATGTTAATTAATAGCATGATCCATTTTAATAGTGCTTGGAGCAGATGCATAGGGATACAATGAGAAGACCAGGCAGCTGTCGCTTTTAATTTTTTTTTTCCTTCTTGGGAAGTAAATTAGCCAATATATCATACTAGGAGAGCATCAATATCCCCTGGATTGTGATGAATCCACTTGCATTTTGATGCAATCTGCTAAATGAACTAATTGCTCAGTTAAAACAGCAGTCTAAGGGATGACGCACATTTTAATTGCCATTTACTGGTGTTCAAAGTCAGTATTACTGCTGGATAAAGAACGCTTATATGAAAGCCTCCAGATTCAGGTGTGTATAGGAATAAATGACAACAACAAACACTAACAATGGATAAGTAATCCACGTGTATATTTTAAAAAATGATACAAATGTAAAAAGGATTTCTCACACCCTCTCATTACATTAGCAGTTTCCTCTGGTGCAGAGATCTTGGCAGGAGTACAGGATGAGTATGTAAAAAACCCTTCTGTGTGCAGCTTCCCCCCAATACCTACCTGAGCCTATTTGTGATCCACTGATGTGCATGAGAGCCTCGTTTCTCTGGGGACTCTCCCTCATTGGCTAAGAGAGCAGTGGGAGCAATTGGCTCCTGCTGTGTCAATCACAGCCAGTGAGCCAATGAGGAGAGTCAGGGGACGGGGCCGAGCTGCGGCTGTGTGTGTGAATGGACACGCAGAGCAGCGGCTCAGGAGAGAGCCTGCTTGGGTAACCCCATAGTTCTTGGGGCACTAGGCAGGAAGGAGGGGTCAGCAGCGCTAGCAGGGGACCTGAGAAAAGGAGGATCAGGGCTGCTCTGTGCAAAACAACTACATAGAGCAGGTAAGTATGACATGTTTGTCATTTAAAAAAAAAGTGCCTTTAATATCACTTTAAAGTAAATGTTAATATAGGTCAATGCAACACAATGTTTATTTTGGCAAGATCACACAATGATAGGATTCCAGTCAACACTTGCAGATCACGGATCTTCTCAAAAATCTAATGACCAATGAAGTATTGACTCATGGCATAAAACTTGCATGTTGACATGCATGATAGCAGAAATAATTGTCATATGCATGTGTTTCTTGAGAGGAGCTGGATGACTTATAACACTACTGCTTTAAAGCGGACCTTGCGGTAAAAATGCAAGGCCCACTTAATATATTAGGGCTCCACCCCAGCCACAAAAAAGCAGCTTGACAGCTTAATATGTAGTAAAAAGCCAAATTATTGGAATATGACATTCTCCTTCTAACAAGATCAAAATCTCCCAAAAACACAATCGTACACTGTGCTCCAGTGTCTGCTTGTGAAATTTCGAGCACTCTGCAATCTCTTGGAAATTGACAGATGCAGCAAGATATCCCCCCTTGCAGTATTGAAATTGGGAGAAGGGGGAAGTAGAATACCTCACATGAATGACTGGAACAGAAGACCAAATATTTTGTGCAGCCAATTGTGATCTTGTGGGCCACATTTCAGACCCCTTATATCTTGCAATGTAATAGGCGGAACTTGCAGTTTAACACATGGTCAGCCTTAATGCGATACTTTACTTCTTACTAAAAGGAATATTGATAAAGCAGTAAATGTGACATTCGGTGCAGATGTAGCTTCCAGGTATATGCGTTTTGAGATGATATTGAAGATAACATCCCTAGATAAAAAAAACGGGGTTTTAAAGGCACCATACCACAAAAATATAATCAAACTATATAATAAATGCAACTTTATTAATAAAATTCAATCCACTGTTGTGGTAATGAAAAATAGAACACATGGTGCATTGTTTTTAAAATGCTTGTAAGATTGGTAACAGGCACAATAGATACACATTGGTGCAAAAATGATGAGCCTATTGGTGGAGCAATACAATGGAGAGCTAACCATGATAGATGAGGAAATTGATAGCATTTATACTCAAGGGAATGATTTATTATCTCATGTACGCTTTAAAAAGAAAGATATGGAGTTGAAAGCCCATATAGAAAAATGTAACACTAATTTAATTGAGGATAAGGAAACCAAAATATTTATGGATAGGATGGTCTTCAAAAATAAAAAAGCCTACAGATGGCAAGGAACCAATAAACAATACATTAAAAGATCAGAAGGGAGCATGTAGTTGAAGTTGAGGATGGGGTCGTTTCTGATTCTTCTTCACATCCTTCCACTTCTTCTCAGCAACAATTTCACAAAAAAACATAAGAATGGAGAGGGATTTAGTCCAAACATGGGGGGCACTTTCAAACAATTAAGATCAAATATACAGCTTAATTCATCCATTTTGGATGCACATAATCCAATGGACACACAATCAAATTTTGCAGTCTGGACAACCTTAACACTCCACATGAGTCCAACCTTATAGTCTCACAAGGAAATAACCACACCACGATCAACACCACATGGTGTGGTCCTTTAAACATACCATGTGAGAACCTATGTGACAACACTAATACATTTAGACTCAAGCATCCTTTTTTTAGTAAATCCCATGGGAGGAAAAAAAAAAAAAAAAACTATACAAACAAATCTGGACCACTATGTGACACGAGCACGAACTGAAAGAACACCTTAGAGGTAATTAATGTATCTCCTACAGTCCTTTCTTTAGAAGAAATTGAAGTACTATCCCTGGTCCTTTGTTTTTTGTCCAGAAAAGGATTTTGATCCATTTGAAGCAGTTAAGGATATTCACTTATTTGCGAGACAGTTGCTGTTGAGGGTTTTACAAGAAAAAAAACTTAACTTGTAAGAACGGTTTATCCAATTTGGATTTTTCCCAATTATAAAAACGGGATTTTAAGGCCCTGAAAGAACTTATTGAGTTATTGGAGGAAAGCGACAATATGGGTTATATTGATGAAATTGATAAATGGGACTTGGATGAATTATTAGCCGTGAACGATAACTCTCCGGTTTCAATCCAATTCCTGCTTCAAAAAACTTTCAAACCAAAATCCAAAACCTTTCCTTCATTAACTCTCAATGGCAACATCTTTGCTTTTGTGCAGCAAATGATTAAAGAAATTATTGCCCTACCTACTTCGGGTACATCTGGACAAAACTTGACCAAATCCTATGAATTAGCTTTGGAAAAGTTAAGAAAAAAAAAAAGGACTTGGTGATCAAACCCTCAGAGAAGGGTGGTAATGTTGTAGTAATGTCTTGTGATCAATATAGTTCCATGTGCCAGCAGATTTTAAAAAATACAAAATGGTATAATAAGGTCTCCCAACATCAAGTAAAAAAGACCAAATTAACCTAATATAAGATCATTAATGATGCCTTGCAAGATAATATCATTCCCAAGAGTACTTAGGAATTTCTGAACACTGAATGGCCATGCCTCCCAGCCTTTTATGCTCTTCCAAAAGTGAATAAAAACTTAAACTCCCAGGTAGACCCATTATCTCTGGATATGGAGGTCTCATGGAAAATGCAAGTACCTTGGTGGAAATGCATTTGAGACCACATGACATTAGTTTACCATCATACACTAAGGACACGATTCATTGTTACAAATAATTTAAGACATGCAGGTCCCCGCCAATACTCTATTAGTGGTCCTGGATGTAAAGGCTTTATATACAGTAGTAGTATACCACACAGTAAGGGCCTGGATATTATTAATAGTTTTCTACAAGAAAGAAGCAGGGACCAGACTGAATTCAATGTATTTGTTATTGAAATTTTTCAATATATTTTGACTAAACAAGTACTTCACTTTTGGCGGTACCCACTTCCTCCAGGTGTCGGGCGTAGCTATGGGGACATGCTGTGCCCCATCCTACGTCAATTTGTACCGGCGGGGGGGGGGGGGGGACACGTCAAGTGTTTGGGGATGAGTCTCTCTCAATGTACCTGTGCCATATTCTTTCCTGGCACAGGTACACTAATGATACACATCCTCTGGGATGGCACTAAAGAGCTGCTGGATACGTACATTACATGTTTGGGTGTTAATGACTTCAATCTGTCTTTTACGATGACATGTGACCCTGAACGCATTTCCTTCTTAGATGTGGAGATTTACACTTTAGGATCTACTCTATATCATAAGGCCACAGCTGGCAATACTATTCTAAGGGCCAACAGTGGTCACCCATGCAATTTAATCAAGTCTATACCATATAGCCAGTATGTATGTCGAAATTGTTTCAATCAAGCAGATTTTAAATGAGAGGCAGATGCATTAAGAATCAGATTATTAGCTTGTGGATATTCAAATAAAATGTTGAAAAAAAGCATATTGTCGAGTAAACCAACAGTCACGTACGGATCTGATTTTTCAGACCCCACAATATAGCTCTAATACAGTAAAAACTACTAGATTAATTATGCGTTCTAACAACAAATCCACCACATTGTAAACAAATAGTGGTATTTATTAAAAGCTGATCCAGTTGTCGCTACATGTGTGATGGATAAAGCCGAGATTACGTATCATAGGAATAGATCAATCAGAGATACTTTGGTAAATAGTAATTTTAATAGATCAGGAAGGACGAACTGATGATGCCATAGGGGAACCTTTGTTTGTGGTGGTTGTGTATACTGCTAATACATCTCCCAAGGCAGAAAACATATTTTGTCAAATGGCGAGATGCATTAAGCAAGACACTATGTCAAGTGCCAAATGGCAGGTGTTTATATGATGACGTAGGTGTGATAGCTTCTATATTGGCAAAACCAAACGCACGTTTTGGAAAATAATCTATGATCATGTCTTAGCCATCCAAACGGGAGACATTTCATCCCCCATCGGTAGACATGGGACTTGGTATCATTCTAAAAATCCACAGTGTGTAAAGTTTTTTGCTCTTGAAAGAGTGCATTTGGACCCTAAAGATGGTGATTGGGACCGCTGTATCCTATAAAAAGAGGCAAGATGGATACACAATTTGGCGACGACACCGCCTCCGGCCTTGAATGACTCATTAAGTTTCAAACACTTTTTGCCCTGATATTCAGCCACCCTATATGTATTAACAATGTTATCTTATATATATATATATATATATATATATATATATATATATATCTTGAGTATTGTTATATAATTTAAGTATATGCTTATTTGTAATGTATTCTATATGTATAATTTTTTTTTGTATATTTTTGTATGCATTTGTTGGAAAACTATTTTGTATTGTATTATTTTTGATGTATTATGATTTTGAATATGTAATATCTATGTATAATGTATATGGTTTTGGTTATTTTAATAATGTATTGTTTAGGTTTGATAATGACTCCGAGGAAGACACCTGGAATCATGAGCATATATCCGTATAATAATGCCCTTTTTGGTGTACATGTGGATGTTGGACTGGTTCATGTGTGCGTTTTGGCTTGGCGGCTTATCTGTTTTCTCTCTGGTGTATCCCCGTGTTAGCTGAGTGATGCTTTGATCTCCAATGTCTTCACATATTGACTTCTCAAAAATGTCCGTTATGTGACATCTGGCGTCATGACGAGCCGGCTGGTGACGCCAGGCGTCGTGACATGTATTAACGTCGATGACAACGTTGCACATGTGTCGTAGGGTGTGGACGCCAATAATTTGGCGGTTTAGTCTGCTATGTAAGGCATATACAATGGAGATTATACCTCTCTGACTGCGTTGTTGGGCTGGATTGGCAGCATTGTTTCTACTGTGTTTCCAGAACAGTTTGGGAGAACATTACCGCTATATAGGGATCGTTTTTTCTCTTCCCAGAGGGACTTTGATTGTTGGGAGCTGCCTAACCAACTAAAAAAGCACTCTGCCTGACTTGGTATGCATCCAATTAATAATTATTTATGGATCTATTTAGTATGTCTTCCCTTTTTCTCCCTTTTATTTGTTGAGAGTAGAATTGCAGTACATTTTGTAATAGTTAATTTAAGGTCCCAACAGGGATATAGTAGACATTTAGTCTTGTTTAAATTGTAGTTCCCGGTTTTTAGGGTCTTTATATATAACTAATGTGGGGAGAAGGGGTATAGTTTGTAGTTACGTGGGACACTTTAAACATTTGATATCAATGATTTTACAGTCTTCTGCTGTGGACTGATAGTCTGTGTTCAACTGGCAAACGTCTACATTTTCTAAGTGAGAGATCCTTCCTGTCAGTGTCTGGATTGTATGCTTGTGTTTCTCTTCCATTGGCCTCCTGCAAAGCCTTTGATGTCATTTTGGGTAAATGTTAATGGAGCATGTTATATACATTGTCATGACCTCAATATGATGTTTATTTAAAATTTTTGGTTAATTTTGTATAATTTCAGTTTTTACACTTTTTCTCCCTGAAGAAGCGGGCTATGTCCCGCGAAACGCATTGGAGAACAAAAGCCAAATATCTACCTGCAATAACTATGCCAGCTATGGAGAACAACAGTAAAGCATTCTCATGAACCAATTATGCTAGTTATGTCAGTTATGATATCCAGGCTATTTGAACCTTATTTTTGCACCAGTGTGTATCTGTTGTGCCTGTTCCCAATCTTACAAGCATTTTAAAAACAATGCACTATGTGTTCTATTTTTCATTACCACAAGGGTGGATTGAATTGTATTAATAAAGCTGTATTTACTGTATAGTTAGTGATTATATTTTTGTGGTATGGTGCCTTTAAAACCCCATTAGTTTATCTAGGGATGTTATCTTCAGAATTATTAAGGGGTGTGGCACCAATAAATCCCATTAGCAAGGGGGGATGATCTCATTTTGGATCTCCATGTCCCACCTTCTCCTTATCAGTGTTTTGAGGAAACTCTGTCATCAGACCATAAATAAAAAAATAAAATGATTACATGCATTTTACCAAATTTTATGCATAATATCTAACTGTAAAAGTCTTTCTTGTGAAGACATCCAAAAGGCCCAAGACTGCTGCTGGCCACCTTGAGTGAGATGTCAGCAACCACAGCAGACTCAGAGCTGTCACTTAATGACACACTCTAATATTCCCCTTAGCAGCTACAAAAAAGTTTATCTGGAGAGGTTGCATCAACACAGACAGAAATTTGATGAAATTAGACACTACCATAAGAAGGGAGGGCTATAAAAATCATGGAGTAAGGGGCTGAGCGAATGAATTAAAGTGGTTGTAAACCCTTACCTATACCCAGTGAAATGACTGGCCTCACGTGATACACAGAGGTGAAACAAATCGCCCTACATAAGTTGTACCTGTTTATTTGTAGCCATTTGTCCTGTACATCTTTGTGAAATTCAGATATGAAAAGGACTTTTCACATACTCACAAAGCAGGGGGGTGGAGAGCTACAATTACACACTGTACAAAAGCTCTGAGAGCTGATTGGAGGGAAGGGACACACCCCCTTTGCACAGCACAGGAACAGAGCTGAGGCTGTCAATCAGCTAGAAATCCCTCCCCTGTCACCTTTTTCTCTTGGTGTCAGGAAAACTTATCAGAAGTGATTCATGCTGATAACAGAGGAATGAGACCGCAGAGAGAAATGCTGCTTACTGCTTTGGAGAGAGCCAAGTAGACACTACAGCAATAAGTGCTTTGTTATGATTTCATGTCTGTATTTTACAACCACTTTAACTCTCCTGGCATTATCAAATTATTTAGCAAGTTTAAAGGCATGCTGCAAGTGAATAGATAAGTTTGGAAAAGAAAAATACTATAAATAAGAATTGGAATTATTTTTGTGCTTTACCTGCATTTTCTTTAAATTGATAGGTTTGGCAAATAATACATTGCATAATATACCACTGCTGTACAAACATGGCCTTAAGCGTGCAGTATAAAATTGCCAAGGCAAAAAATTAAAAGTTCAGCTGAAGAGTTAAATACAGAAGTATCTTGATCTCAGTTAACCAAATTTAACAGAATTTAATGAAATATGCATGCATATCATCTCCTAACTTTGTGACACTTTTTTCCTCTCTGTCTATTTTTGCCACTAAAGTTCAATTAGCTGATGCAATGGGTGTCTAGTCAGCTGGAAAACACCAGTAGAACAAGACATATTCCCAAGGCTGCCATCAATCTCTTTTTCTCCCTAGTGGCATTATCACTGAGGCAAGAATAATTTTCCCAATCTAGCATAATTAAATTATTACACAACAGAAATCAACGGCCATGACCATGGGTATCAGACTTTAAAATGGCACAGAGCCAGCCTATTTCTATGGGTCATGCATGACTTTCTATTTACATAAGAAGAGAAAATTTGACAATGAGAATATATCCTTTAAATCTGCAGATTAAAAAAAGGCTGTGTACTATATAAAATTGTAAAACATGCATATCATCAAAATAAATGCAACACATATTGCATTGATTTTCTAAGGGGGATAATCTGTAAACAATTACTTAATATAATACATTAACATGTTTATCCACTTTCCCAATGGGAAGGGCAGCACAGTGGCTATATGGTTAGCACTTCCGGCTGGCAGTACTAGGGTCGTTGGTTCGAATCCCAACCACGGCATCACCTGCCTGGAGTTTGTATGTTCTCCCTGTGTGGGTTTCCTCCGGGAACTCCGGTTTCCTCCCACACTCCAAAGACATGCTGGTAGGTTAATTGGATCCTGTCTAAATTGCCCTAATATGTGTATTTATGAATGTAAGTTAGGGACCTTAGATTGTATGCCCCTTGAGGGTTAGGGACTGATGTGAATGTACAATATAGATGTGTAAAGCGCTGCGTAAAATCAACGACGCTATATAAGTACCTGAAATAAATACATTTAGAATGTAAGATGTACATAGAAGTGGCATATCATTTCTTCATGGGACTATCATAGTCCACACTAGGCTACAATTTCTTGGTGATAAAAACACACCCATCTCATCTCCAACTCTACCCAGATTTATTTCACTTGTCCCAAACTATCAAACATAGCTGAAGCATTTCAGGTGGGTTCAGGAGTATCCCCGACAATGATGTTCATTAAAACTAAACTGTACATTAGGTAGTAATCTTCATCCTTATAAAATAAGCTTTTGACTTTCAAAGAATTAAAAGTAGGGAATCCTTTCTGGCCCTGAAGGATATCCAGCACTGCATACATCCACCTCAAAACCTCAGCTGTGTGCCAGTTTATAAATAATACATAAGCAAATCAAAACACTTGAAGCGTGCCATTGTATGGGTCCTTTCACACACGGCTTTTATTCCAATCAGCAGTGGATCTGTGAGCTGATCGGAGCAGAGTGGGGTGGATGACAGGTCCATGTCCACTTAGTTTCAGCAGAGCGGACACAGACAAGCCCCACTCTGCTCTATATGCGGTCAGGAGTAGACGGTACTCTGCTGTGTTTATATCCAGCTGCCTCCTAACCTCCTCCATTTTTTTTTTTTTAAGCAGGCTTGACTGGACCCGGAGGTAGATGGATGTAAACGGACTTGTCTGTTTACACCCACCTGTCCATAAGAATGCATGGACCTTACGATCAGGTCCACCTGAAAAACGAATAAGTGAATGGCCCGAATATATGGGTCCTAAGATATAAAAGACACGCTCACATCTAAAAAAGTATTTGTGCATGGAGGAAATGATCACTGCAGCTACACAATGCTTAGGAAAATGTTTTATGCTTTTATCAAAAGTAGAAAAGAATAAACGAACAGACTTCGTGACATTCGATAGGATCAGATAGGGAACACGTGTGCTATGATGTTCATGTTTCTAGGATACAACTGAGATTTTTGCGTTTAGAAATGTTTTTTGACTGGTCCATATCCAGGGCACAATTCACCAAGCGGTATTCTACTGCACCTGAGTATACAGTAGGATACCGCATAGCATTTTTAAATAAAAAAAAACATTTGAATCCGCTTAAAAAGGTTACCAAAATACCGCATGAGTTATTTTATCAAGTCATGTGGAATTTTAGTAGTGAAAAGCACGCATCATGTTTCAGCTGTCAGCGGGGTTCCCACTGACAGCTGAATTTAAGAAATGCCGGCAATTAAAAAATAATAAAAAAAAAAACAAACAACGTGGGATCCCCCCTCCCATCTATACCAAGCTCTTTGGGTCTGGTTTGGATTTTGAGGGGACGCCCCATGCGAAAATTAAAAAAAAAAAAAAAAAATGGTGTGGGGGTTCCCTCCCAATATCCGCACCCCACCCTTTCCTGACCTGCTAGGCTGCACGCACGGATAAGGGTCTGGTATGGATTTTGGGGGGGAACCCAAGCCATTTTCTTATTTTTTTTAATTGCTTGCAATTCTTTCTTTTACATTCAGCTGTCAGTGGGAATCCTGCTGACAGCTGAAACATTAATGCACGCTTTTCACTACTAAAATACCACGACTTGATAAAATAATTCATGCAGTATTTTAGTAGCCTTTTTTAGTGAATTTACTATTTTTCAGTGCATTCTGGGCATTTGGGAGGGTGTCCTGAGGTTATCTGTCAGGGATCATATCGCCATGCAATGGCTCCCCTCGGGCCGTGGCGGTGCGAGTGCACAGGAGTGTGTGGGCATGCATGCGCAGTAGCGCGGAAACTCGTGCATGCCCAGTAAGTGTACACGTCGTGCCACGCAGGCTATTTAAACCAGCAGAACACTAAAATCAATGCCTTCTGGTCTACAACGTTCCTGCACATATTCCTGATCCTGTTGCCTGTATTCTGATTTGCCTAAGAAAGAACTCTGCCTGCACCGACCTTGGATATCCCTGACCATCTGCTTACCTGCTCCTTTGTACTTTATCTGTCTGCTTGATACTGACCCAGCTTGTCTGACTTTGTTGCAACTACATATCTGCACCTGTACCTGGCTCACATCCTGACGGCTGCCATACTTTCCTGCCGCTGCACCCACGATCCTGCATCTGGCTTGCATCCTGACGTTTGCAATACTTACCTACCGCTGCACCGACGGTCCTGCACCTGGCCTGCATCCTGGTCACCGCCATACCTGCCTGCTACTGCATCCACACTCCGGTGTCCAGTTCCGGTCTGCATCCTGACTTCCGCCATACCTGCCTGCTGCTGCACCTACGTTCCTGCATCCGAATCTCCTGGATCTCCAGCTACCTCCCGCCAGCTCCAGATCTACCCGGCACTCGTGCCACTCCTGGCTCTGTGCCCTCTGTGCGTCTTAAGAGGACGCCTTCTCTCCACGTCAGCCTCCCTAACCAGGTAGATGACATCTTTTAAAAATGCTTCTAAATGCAAACGTGCATAAACGCGGTATACAAATGCGGCTAAACTCTAATTTTTTACCTACGGTTTCCAGCAGTCAGCATCCATCGTTTAGAAGAGTTTTCCAAATGCCCTGTGTACATGAGCCCTTATAATTTACAAATAGTAATAATAATAATGAGGGCTTAAAGAGTTATTTGGCTGTTTCCTTTAAAAATAAAAAATCATATCAATGTCCAATGTCCGCAAAATGTTAAACTGATCAAACAGGTGGAGATCATTTTTGATATTTTTTCTGGACATCTAAAGTTTCATACAAGACAGTGGAAATCTTCTCAGACCATTTATAATGTATGCATAGCTCTCTGAATTTTTGTCAGTTGTTGGTAACTGGACATTTTCAGAAGGGCAGACCTGATATACAGTATTTGTGTGAAAAAGACAGGCAGAAGGTTCAACGGAGCTGAATGGTCAAAACAAAAAATTCTCCAAAAGGTTTTTTTTATTTTAAGCTACTGCAGTCAGACTTGAACACACTGAACACATACATATAACTATTAAAACTAGAATATATGTCAGGAGTCTGCAATAAACATGTTGGTTTAATTTAAGGCTTAATTCAAAACAATTCACAAGGTTAGATGTGACAGATTACAAGGAATGTGCTAACACACCTAGCAAATGAAAGGGCTTGTTGTGTGGCACACAGCCTTGCTTAACAAGGTCCTAACATTGATTTATTGCTGCAAAGACCTGATACAAAATACAGATAATTGGCATTCAAATATGCAAATTCTGATTTAACTTGAAAAAAACAATTGACAATGACAAGCATTTGACTGACAGCTGATAGAGGATGCTACTTATACTTCCCAGGGTCGTCACACTTTTTTTTTTGGTGTTTTTGTACATTTTATTAACACAGCTCATTCAGTTTGGGCTGCCAATGCACAAGATTGGACAAGCAGCTTTTTTTCCTGATGCAGTGCAGTACCAATGCACAGTACTGTTCATTGTGGTGAGCGGCAATGTATGTGCATTGGAACGGTGCTGCCTTGGTGCATGGAGTGCCTTCAAACATATCTTAGCTCATCAGATCACAAACGTGTGTTTTGGCCCTTACATTCGAAAAAAGTCACCATGAATGCCCATAAATGGAGGGCAAAGAGACTTGATCAGCTCATAATACAGCTGCACCAGCCCCAAAACTTAAAGAGCAGGAAGATTGGTTAGATGGTCCACTTTAACTGAAACTCCTTTTAGCATCGCAGTAATGAGTGCATAACCACAACGCACATTAAGTTCATTAGAGTATTGTGGTGCTGTTCATTTTGAATGGCACCTCAGTGCATTAAAGCAATGCAGGTCCTATGCACATGCACAGAATGGAGCTGGGAGTAGGTTCAGCCTTAGTTAGAATTTGACTGGAATTACACATTTGTATATTCAGATTACCCTCATTATTACTATTAATGGTGCCCAGTGACATAAGATGGAGATCAGAAGGTCCTGCCACTGAACAATCCATGCATGGTGCAGTTATACATACTGTATGTGCTGAAGTATTTGTATGCATTGTGCAAATATACCTGGCATAAGCCTCATCTAGGGGAACCACTCATCAGCCAGACATTTCAAAGATTGATTCTTCTTTGAGTTGATGCCAAAATGAGCCTCTCTACAAACTGTTGAGGGTTTACAGTTTATTTAATAAATATACCTTACCGCCAGTCCTCATTTTACATTATGAATTTATATGGATTTGTCTAGGAATGCTATACAGATGAACAACATACACTACACCCTGTTCCAAATTATTATGCAAAGGATATTTTTCTCATTTACCGTATATACGCGAGTATAAGCCGAGTTTTTCAGCACATTTTTTGTGCTGAAAAACGGCCCCTTGGCTTATACTCGAGTCAACGTCTGCAGGGGGCTGCTGTCTCTTACCTGGCTCCGGTCCCACGACGATCCGGTCCATGAAGCGCGGCTGCTCCTTCATTCGGTTCGTCCACTGGATGTTCGCGCGGCTGCTCGGCTCCGCCTTCTCACCGGTGATTGGCCGCCAGAACTGTAGCTCAGGAAAGGCACACAGGCGGCCAATCACCGGCGAGGAGGCGGAGCTGAGCGGCCCCGCGAAAATCGAGTGAAGGAGATGCAGGTAAGTGTGCCGTGCTTAGATGCTGCTGCAACCACATATGCTGGCTGCAGCAGCTCCATACTGGAACAGGGGCCAGCAAGTGTCAGTGGGAGGAATAGTGCCCCATCATTAGTGTCACTGATACCAATGATGGGGCATTATTCCTCCCACTGACACCAACGATGGGGCACTTTTCCTCCCCCCACAGACACCAACGATTGGGCACTATTCCCCCCCCCCACTGACACCAATGATGGGGCACTATTCCACCCCCCACTGACACCAATCATGGAGCACTATTCCACCCCCCACTGACACCAATCATGGGATACTATTCCTTCCCCCCACTGACACCAACGATGGGGCACTATTCCTCCACCCCCCCACTGACACCAACGATGGGGCACTATTCCTCCACCCCCCCACTGACACCAATGATGGGATACTATTCCTCCCACTGACAACAATGTTGGGACACTATTCCTCCCACTGACAGCAATGATGGGACACTATTCCTCCCACTGACACCAAAGATGGGGAACTATTCCACTGACACCAATAATGGGGTGCTATTCCCCCCACTGATACCAATGATGGGGCACTATTCCTGCCACTGATACCAATGATGGGGCACTATTCCTCCCACTGACACCAATGATGGGGCACTATTCCTCCCACTGATACCAATGATGGGGCACTATTCCTTCCACTGACACCAATGATGGGGCACTATTCCTCCCACTGATACCAATGATGGGGCACTATTCCTCCCACTGACACCAATGATGGGGCACTATTCCTCCCACTGACACCAATGATGGGGCACTATTCCTCCCACTGACACCAATGATGAGGCACGATTCTTCCCACTGACACCAATGATGAGGCACGATTCTTCCCACTGGTGTTCCCACCCTCGGCTTATACTCGAGTCAATAGTTTTTCCCAGTTTTTTGTGGTAAAATTAGGTACCTCGACTTATATTCGGGTCGGCTTATACTCGAGTATATACAGTAGATACAAACATAAAACCTGCTTATGGCTATAATTGGTTGCATGTTTTAAAAGCAAATTATACTGAAATACAGACAGAGCTAAGCTTATGAAAGAATGTAATATTTAACATGGTTTGGCAGATCAAACGCCTTCTTACTGACATCCTTACCTCAAATTTTGTATCTAAAAAAATGTGTATTAACCAAAAATGTATTTAATCAGGTACTGAAAGACGGCAAGCATGATTTGTAAGTGCACTGGCCCACTACTATTGATCAGATGTCCTTATTTATCTAATGAAACGGAAATGTCAAATGGTTGCTATGGGCTACTGTGCCTTATTAAAAGTTAATTTGGCCGACCACAGAGAAAATAATAGGTATATTCTATTGTTCCTGTAAACAATACATCTCATTAGCTTAAGGGACACTTATTAGTGATATGACCTGCAATTCCCTAGAAACGGACAGCTCTAGTCTTCAATGCTGGCAAAACAAAACAATAGCTGAACACACGTTTCCCTCAGAGCACGTCTTAATAATAAAACGTATTATCCGACTGTCAGATACAGGGAAATCTACAGAGATGTCCCAAAAGCTTTTGACATAAAGCTATTTCCAAAGATGGAAGTTCAACGAGAACTTTGCAGAATGACAATCTGTTTCGTTGCTGTCTTTCAGCAAAAGCTAGAAGTGTAGATTGCAATGCCCGCTTCAATTTAACCCATCTGTGAGAACGAGAGCATCAGTTCCTTGACCTCTTGGGAAAACACACTTGTCAGCATGAAATTGGATGCAATGACATCTCCTGGCATTCTGGCCATCACCCAATCTTAAACCTTTCGGCGCTGGAGAAAGCCTACAACCATCTGGCAATATCATAGCCAGTAGGTAGACATACTACAACAGCATAATTTCCAGCATCCCAAAAATGACCACTTGAAATACATTTGTAGAAAATATTACCTACAGATGTGCATACTTTCTTGATTGTATTGCTAACATAAGATGTTACTTCTAACAGTGTAAGATTCACAAATGTATAGAATATTTATAAAAACACTGCTCCAAAAAAATTAAAGGAACACTTTGAAAACACATCAGATCGAAAATAGGGAAAAATATCATGCTGGATATCTATACTGATATGGACTGGGTATTGTGTTAGGAAAAGGATGCTCCATCGTTTGATGGAAATGAAAATGATCAACCTACAGAGGACTGAATTCAAATACACCCTAAAAATCAAAGTGAAAAAAATTATGCAACAGGCTAGTCCATTTTGCTGAAATTTCATTGCAGCAACTCAAAATGGTACTTAGTAGTTGGTATGGCCCCTACGTGCTTGTATGCATGCCTGACAACGTTGGGGCATGCTCCTAATGAGATGACGGATGGTGTCCTGGGATATTTCCTCCCAGATCTGCACCAGGACATCACTGAGCTCTTGGACAGTCTGAGGCGCAACCTGAAGGCATTGGATGGACCGAAACACAACATCCCAGAGGTTGTATAGGATTTAGGTCAGGGGAGTGTGTGGGCCATTCAAAAGGTATCAATTTCTTCATCCTCCATTAACTGCCTGCATACTCTCACCACATGAGGCTGGGCATTGTCGTGCACCAGGAGGAACCCAGAACCCACTGCACCAGCTTGGGTCTGACAATAGGTCCAAGGATTTCATCCCAATAGCTAATGGCAGTCAGGGTGCCATTGTCTAGCCTGTAGAAGTCTGTGCATCCCTCCATGGATATGCCACCCCAGACCATCACTGATCCACCACCAAAACGGTCATACTGAATGATGTTACAGGTGGCATAACATTCTCCATGGCTTTTCCAGACCCTTTCATGTCTGTCACATGTGATCAGGGTGAACCTGCTCTCTACTGTGAAAAGCACAGAGTACCAGTGGTGGATCTGCCAATTCTGGTGTTCAATGGCAAATGCCAATCGAGCTCTATGGTGCCAGGCAGTGAGCACAGGGCCCACTAGAGGACGTCGGGCGCTCAGGCCACCCTCATGAAGTCTGTTTCTGATTGTCTGGTCAGAGACATTCACACCAGTGGTCTGCTGGAGGTTATTTTGTAGGGCTCTGGCAGAGCTCATCCTGTTCCTCCTTGCGCAAAGGAGCAGATATCGCTCCTGCTGATGGGTTAAGGACCTTCTACGGCCCTGTCCAGCTCTCCTAGTGTAACTGCTTGTCTCCTGGAATCTCCTCCATGCTCTTGAGACTGTGCTGGGAGACACAGCAAACATTTTGGCAATGGCACCTATTGATGTGCCATCCTGAAGGAGTTGGACTGCCTGTGCAACCTCTGTAGGGTCCAGGTATCGCCTTATCCTACCAGTAGTGACACTGACCCTAGCCAAATGCAAAACTAGTGAAAAACAGTCAGAAAAGATGAGTATGGAAAACTATGTCAGTGGCCTCTACCTGTAAAACCATCCCTGTTTTGGGGATTGTCTCATTGTTGCCCCTCTAGTGCACCTGTTGTTTATTTCATTAACACCAAAGCTGCTGAAACTGATTACCCCCTCTGCTACTTAATGACCAGATTAATATCCCAGGAGTTTAATTGACTTGATGCTATACTCTGATTAAAAATTGTTTTTTTAATTTTAATTTTTTTGAGCAGTGTATATATAGAAATGTTACATATCGATTTTATCAAAATGTAAATAAGGTCAACGCAGTAGTATAGTGACTTTCCTTTACTGGGCACCTCCATCCTCCTCACAAGGACCTTCGTGATACCATACTTGGGGCATAATTGATCAAGGGAATTTGATACAGTACAGTTTTACTTCTTTTATGATCATAAGATCTGAGATGCCACAAGCGCACTTTATTTTACACAATCACATTTTGTTTTTAAGGTATATAAGGGGAAAACTTTGCGCTCAGAACGAGAGAGAGCTGCCAGCACTAAGATCTGTGATACAAACCCATAAAATGTATAAAAAGGTGCAGCTCTAAATACATAGGCAAAAATTATACACAATAATTATCAAACTAACATATTATCTTAAAGTGTCCATGTGAAAATTAATCTCAAAAACATGTACATATAAAGTGCAATCAGAAAGAAAAAAAGGCTGTCTCCCAAGTGTTCGTTGAAAAGGAGAAAAGGTTATATAAATCCAGAAATTCAGATGAGGAAATTCATCAATAGTCTTCCACCACATGTAAACAAGAAGCCCTTTTAAAGCCATGTGTCTACCTTACGTGCATATAGAATACCTTACCAAAGAGTACGTGACCCTCTGAGGGTATGGTCAAACAACGCTCAAGATCATACAACCTTCTGGCCTCCAAAGATCCTCCAATAGCTGCCCATTCAAGCGCTCCAGCAATCCCGACAGACAGATAACATACAAGGGAAAGAGACTCTCATAGTGTAGCAAGACCAACTCTAGGATTTATTAAAACATGAATAAATGCACACTCACACAGATGTGAGGCAAAGGAGCAATATTGCAGAGTGTCAATACCATCCGATCAGCTGCTGTCTCCTCCACGAAGCTACTTCCAGTGTCGGCATACATGGTGACGCCAATTCTACTGGCCCTGCCCGATGCATTTCATAACAGACATTACCGGGGTGCTGTCCCCTTGATGACATCTGCTATGATGAAACACATAAGCTGGGGCCAGTGGAAGTGAGGTCACAATGCAGTAAGGTTTTAGGGCAGTTAAATATATGCCTGCAGTTCTGCTTTAAATTGCCTATGAATGGCACAAGCACAGTACAAGACAATCATTTAACTTACAAATATTCAGTTAAAGTTGAACTTTAGGCAAGCTACTAAATACACAGTTTAAATTAATATTTAACAAACACTTCACCTGCCAAAGAGTTTGCAATTTTGTGTATATAGACATCCCTGCCAGACAGCATAATCAGATCAATGACCTTTTATGTAGCAGTAACAAACTATGGTCAACATCACACCCCTCATCTACTGACTGGACAGCAAAGACAGCAGATGTCATCCCTCAGCTCACTCTATCTCCTCCGGTCCCTATGTTCACTTTCAGTCCATGAAGCAGCACTTAACTGGCTTGTAGTGATGACCCTCCCTTTCCCAGTCTGAGCGTTACTAACAAAAAGGTTACCAAAAGCTTACAATTGTGCTCAAAAGTTTGCATACTCTGGCAGAAATTGTGAAAATTTTGGCATTGATATTGAAAATATGACTGATCATGCCAAATAATGCTCTTTTATTGAAGGATGATGATCATATGAAGCCCTTTATTATCAAAATAGTTGTTTGGCTCCTTTTTAAATCATAATGATAACAGAAATCACCCAAATGGCCATGATCAAAAGTTTACATACCCTGGGATGTTTGGCCTTGGTACAGACACACAAGGTGACACACACGGGTTAAAATGCAAATAGAGGTTAATGTCCCACATCTGTGGCTTTCTAAATTGCAATTAGTGTCAGTGTATAAATAGTCAATGAATGTTAGCGCTTACATGGAAGCACTGACTAGGCTAGATACTGAGCCATGGAGATCAGAAAAGAACTGTCAAAAGTCCTGCGTAACAAGGTAATGGAACTTTATAAAGATGGAAAAGGACATAAAAAGATGTCCAAAGCCTTGAATATGCCAATCAGTACTGTTAAATCACCTATTAAGAAGTGGAAAGTTCGGGGATCTCTTGATACCAAGCTAAGATTTAAAGAGCAGCCAAACAACTATTTGATAATAAATGGCTTCATATGATCATCATCCTTCAATAAAAGAGCATTATTTGGCATGATCAGTCATATTTTCAATATCAATGCCAACATTTCACAATTTCTGCCAGGGTATGTAAACTTTTGAGCACAACTGTATATTCCGTTATTCCACCATTCACATACAATATTTGCATTAAAAAATACACAATTAAAAATAAAACAAAAGTTTTGTTATAATAAGTGAAAGCTATCCCTGAACAACTGATCCAAATGTGATGGCCTGAGACAGCAGAGAAGATAAAGTAGTATTCTGTCACTTGTATCGTGGAGATTTCGTCAAACGAAAAACAAAACTTCAAAAGAAAATGTGTGTGGACATGCAGCCCAAAAAATCTCTAAAAAAAAAAAAAAAAGCAAAAAACTAAACAAACAAACAAACAAAAAAAAACACATTGGGAGTATGCTAATTGTATAGCATTATTTATTTACTTCAGGTACTTATATAGTGCCGTCAATTTACGCAGCGCTTTACATATATATTACATTCACATCAGTCCCTAACCCTCAAGGGGTGTACAATCTAAGGTCTCTAACTCACATTCATACATACACATACTAGGGCCAATTTAGACAGGAACATATTAACCTACCAGCATGTCTTTGGAGTGTGGGAGAAAACCGGAGGAAACCCACGCAGGCACAGGGAGAACATGCAAACGCCAGGCAGGAGGTGCCATGGCTGGGATTTGAACCAACGACCCTAGTGCTGCCAGGCAGAAGTGCTAACCATTTAGCCACTGTGCTGCTATTATTTGCGTTCAAACACCAAAAGAAGAGCAGAGGAGACTTGACTATCTAGAGAACATGGAGACCATCAGAACAATAAATGAAATCCTATCCGAGATCTAGCATATTTTTCTAGGTTTTGCTGGCACACAGCAGTAATAAAGTAATAGTCATGCTCTGCTCCTTGCTGAAAGTGTGAACAGGAGACATTAATAAATGCTCCACTGACAATTACCTGTCCATTTACTTTGATACAATGTTTTTTTTTACCGCCTCCATGAATGATTAACTGTTTGTGTATCCTTCATGTGTAATCAATATCTAGGAAGCTTAACATTAGCTTTTCAGATTAGATGGCCTACGATAATAAATTTCATCGATCCAGGACACCGCGCTGCAAAAATCTCAGTGCATTTCTCAGAGTTTAAATTAAAAGCAGATATATGGCTGTTCAGAGAAGAAATGCCACGGTGATTAGAAGGTGTGATCTCTTCAAAGTCCTTTTGGACTCCAGTTCATGCCCCCACCCTCAGCTCCCAGATCATTTGGAATGAACTGGCCATGTCAACGAGCATCAAGATATACAGTTGTGACCAAAATTATTCAACCCCCAATGCTGTAAAGGGGTTTAGGGACTATAGTGTACATTTGGAATTGTATTCAGAATCAAATCCTACAAGGACGTTGTAACTACCCAAATGCAACTAAAATGACATCAATTGTTTATGTAATACAGTAGTAAATGGTTCTTATGTTGTTTCTTCATTGCCACAATTATTCAACCCCTTAAAGACTACCACTCTGAAGAACAGAGGTTCATACAGGTGCTTTCCATCAGGTATTGAAAACACCTGTGGATGTCACCGAGCAGCAATCAAGCATAATAAGCACCAATTAGGCAGCTTTAAAATGACTGTGATACTCAGCTCCTTCTAGACATTTACTGGTGTGGTTACAAACATGGTGAAGGCAAGAGAATGGTCCAGGAAGACAAGAGAAGAGGTGATTTCTCTTCACAGGAAGGGCAATGGCTATAAGAAGATTGCAAAGATGTTAAACATACCAAGAGACACCTTAGGAAGCATCATTCGCAAATTCAAGGCAAAGGGCACTGTTGAAACGCTACCTGGTCGTGGCAGAAAGAAGATGCTGACTTCGACTGCTGTGCGCTACCTGAAGCGTAGAGTGGAGAGAAGTCCCCGTGTGACTGCTGAGGAACTGAGAAAAGATTTGTCAGATGTGGGTACAGAAGTTTCAGCCCAGACAATAAGACGCACACTGCGTAATGAAGGCCTCCGTGCCAGAACTCCCAGGCGTACCCCCTTGCTGTCTCCAAAGAATAAGAAGAGTCGACTGCAGTATGCCAAAAGCCATGTGGACAAACCACAAAAGTTGTGGGATAGTGTTCTGTGGACTGATGAAACAAAATTAGAACTGTTTGGGCCCATGGATCAACGCTATGTTTGGAGGAGGAAGAACAAGGCCTATGATGAAAAGAACACCTTGCCTACTGTGAAGCATGGTGGAGGGTCAATCATGCTTTGGGGCTGTTTTGCTTCTGCAGGTACAGGGAAGCTTCAGCGTGTGCAAGGTACCATGAATTCTCTTCAGTACCAGGAGATATTGGATGGAAACGTGATGCAGTCCGTCACACACCTGAGGCTTGGGAGACGTTGGACCTTTCAACAGGACAATGATCCCAAGCATACCTCCAAGTCCACTAGAGCATGGTTGCAGAGGAAAGGCTGGAACATTTTGGAGTGGCCATCGCAGTCACCAGACTTAAATCCGATTGAGAACCTCTGGTGGGACTTAAAGAAAGCAGTTGCAGTGCGCAAGCCTAAGAATGTGACTGAACTGGAGGCCTTTGCCCATGAAGAATGGGCGAAGATACCCGTAGATCGCTGCAAGACACTTGTGTCAAGCTATGCTTCACGTTTAAAAGCTGTTATAACTGTAAAAGGATGCTGTACTAAGTACTAAGATTGAATGTCACTTGGGGGTTGAATAAAACTGATAATGCTGTGAGCACAGAAAAGACATTTGTGGTTATTTCATTATAACTGTTATGTTATATTTGTCTGACCTACAAGTGCCTCTTTAATGTAAATGTAAGCAAGATGACTGAATGATCAAAAGCAATGTCAAACTGGCCAAAACACTCAATTTCAGTGGGGGTTGAATAATTTTGGTCACAACTGTACACAGGCAAATAACAGTGTCAGAGCATATTACCGGGCAGCAAAAAGGATCCAACTGAGACCATAATTAAAGCAGGCACAGAGAGGGGGGAGTCATTATTGCAATCAATTTGTAAAATTAGAACATTGACATAGATAGAACTAATGAAACACAGTACTCCAACAACAGAAATGTGACATTTTATCTTCATTTCTTTGAACAACTAGTTATTGGAAATAAAAAAAAAAAGATCATTTTCATGGGTTACAGTTTAAATGCTCTACTCTAGGACTAATCAATGTTTTATATTAAATTATTCCTGAATGAACACAACATATTAGGACAATTATTTACTTTGCTTTTTTTAAAACATTTTTGTAAAATCTTTTCAAATGAAGCTAAAATAGAATTCCGCCCAACCAAGTTTTTTCACCCGTCATGTTTTTGATGTCTATGTCCTTTTAGGAAAATTCCCCCTACATTCTAACCTGGTGACAGCTGCCACTGAAAAGGGAGGTGAGTAGAAACCTCCAATACAATCCTGTTTTGACTACATCAGTCAAAGTAGGAATTTTCCCTCAAAATCATTTGGAGACAGTTTTGGAGGTATAGTGTCTGTTCCTATCCCATCATTGACAATTATGACATGTTGAAGAGAAGGTAAGGCCATACAGATACCAATTTACAGGCAAAACAACGGAGAGTTAAAGTATATCTCCAGAGGTAGTCCACAGACACCATATTACAAAAAAAATATTAATTCAAAATATGTGTTATAAGTTAGACCAGGGCTTGAAAAATTTGCTTTGAATCTAGGAGCCAACTAAAAAAGTTAGGAAAAAGTTTTTTTTTTTTTGGTAGCATAGTGTGGGTTGTCAGAGACCGGGCCAAGGCAACTTTTGGGTGACAAGTTTCACACGATGCAATTTGCAGTGCGACAATCACAGCAAAACTGCACCACATTTTAGGTGCCATTGATAATAATGGCACCTGAACCTGGGTATTGCGACTGCAGTGATTCTGCTGCAATGTGAATGGAGCTGCCCTGGCTCACACTCAAACTCAGATTTTCATGACAGGCTAGATATTATGTGTTCCTATTGAGGTGGTTCACACAGATGTGATCCACGCGTATTGTGTTTAGAGTGCCATTACAAAAAGGGTCCATACTCGCAAGTGGTAGAGTAGCATGCGGAGAGAAGTATTCACATAGGAATGCTATTGACAGGAGTTTTCCATTGAAGTCAATGGGAGGTGTATGTGCATTGAAGTCAATGGGAGGTGTATGTGCATTGAAGTCAATGGGGGGCGGTTTTGCACTAAAGTCAAAGGGGAACAGTTTTGCATTAAAGTCAAAGGGGGACAGTTTTGCATTAAAGTCAAAAGGGGACAGTTTTGCATTAAAGTCAAAGGGGGACAGTTTTGCATTAAAGTCAAAGGGGGACAGTTTTGCATTAAAGTCAAAGGGGGACAGTTTTGCATTAAAGTCAAAGGGGGACAGTTTTGCATTAAAGTCAAAGGGGGACAGTTTTGCATTAAAGTCAAAGGGGGACAGTTTTGCATTAAAGTCAAAGGGGGACAGTTTTGCATTAAAGTCAAAGGGGGACAGTTTTGCATTAAAGTCAAAGGGGGACAGTTTTGCATTAAAGTCAAAGGGGGACAGTTTTGCATTAAAGTCAAAGGGGGACAGTTTTGCATTAAAGTCAAAGGGGGACAGTTTTGCATTAAAGTCAAAGGGGGACAGTTTTGCATTAAAGTCAAAGGGGGACAGTTTTGCATTAAAGTCAAAGGGGGACAGTTTTGCATTAAAGTCAAAGGGGGACAGTTTTGCATTAAAGTCAAAGGGGGACAGTTTTGCATTAAAGTCAAATGGGGGACAGTTTTGCATTAAAGTCAAATGGGGGACAGTTTTGCATTAAAGTCAAAGGGGGACAGTTTTGCATTAAAGTCAAAGGGGGACAGTTTTGCATTAAAGTCAAAGGGGGACAGTTTTGCATTAAAGTCAAAGGGGGACAGTTTTGCATTAAAGTCAAAGGGGGACAGTTTTGCATTAAAGTCAAAGGGGGACAGTTTTGCATTAAAGTCAAAGGGGGACAGTTTTGCATTAAAGTCAAAGGGGGACAGTTTTGCATTAAACTCAAGGGGGACAGTTTTGCAAGTCGAAGGAAGGTGATATTGCGTGCTGTAATACATTCACTTTCGTAAAACCTCCCTCATACACCGGAAATATAAGAACAAATATCTTCACGGAGATAAGCTGAAACAAAATCTTCAAAATTGTCTTGTGTTATGTGTGGTCTAGTGGAGAGTCAAGCAGCATGTGTAAGTACAAGTTCCACACCTCCCTCTAGCACCTATCAGGCAGGGCATCGTCCAGAGGAGCATAAGTAAAATATTTGTATATCTGGAACCTCCCTCATACACCAACACGCCATTAATCAGCAAAAAGTCTTAATCCCTTTTGAAGATGTTATAAAGCAAAATGGAATCAATCCACAGAAAAAGAACTTGTCCATATATATTAAGTCCTTCAGGGGCAATAGCACTTATAACACAGTGAGAATAAACACTGTAAGCAGGGTAAATATACTTATCATGCTGTTGCTGGCATCAGAGGAGTTTTTGAGGTTTAGTAGATGTTCATGGACATGGCTTTAATGCACTTTGTATGTTTTATTTTTGTACTATTTAAGAGGTTGTTGATATATTTTGGCCATTAAATTTTGATACAAAGTTTAATAAATAAAAACCCACTGATTCTGGTTGAGTACATAACTGATCATTGCTGTGGCTGGTTTATATTGTCACAATCTACAGGGCAAAATCAAAGGGACAAATAATAATATACAGTAAAAAATAAAGTACATTGAAACATGAACATATAAAACATGTTTGCAATATTAGCATATACCATAGGATATAAGGGGGAGAGAAAAAAAATGACAATAGTCCGAAGCAAGGTAGTAATTAATATCTTGTAAGGTCCACCCCACAAATATACATCCAGGGCACAAAGACAGGAGTGGAGAAGTGGGAAGATCAGAAGCAGGCCCCTGGGGTGGACCCTTATGAACTACCTCCAGAAATATAGTTAAAGTTCCTGTTTTGTCTGTGAATTGGTATATTTATGATTTGGGAATTATACCCCCATTGGTTCTTATAGATAGGTCTATACTAACTTACCACCTCTACTATTTGTAGTAGTATTTTATGGCCAAATAGATTTCATTTAAAATAGAGCTCTGTGTTTTTCTAAAATGGCCATCCTATAAACAATCAACTCTATCATAAATTTTCTAAACCTTAACCATTACTCGTTCATAGGTCTAGGCTCAAAGTGCGCAGCACTGTTCTACTGTTGTTGTGACAGAAAGCTGATTATTTATAGAGAATGGTATTCTCAGAAAGAGAACGTTTCAACATGTAGCAGACATTCCTGATTGGCTCCCAATGGTAATAACATGGGTAAATAGCCCTTTCAAGTCATTGTATAGATGAGGGAGAAAGAAAAAAAAAAAAACCATTGTCAGTTCACAGGAAATATACATTAGATACCAACTACACATGATATTCAGCACTGAGCCCACATGTAGGATTAGTGGTGGGTTCCTACTTCTAAAACAACAAGGTTATATAATATGAAGAGCTGCTGAACATGTGAATATAAAAGAGATAATAAGGTTAGTACCGTGACATGTATTGTAGCTTACATCTGTGTGGTGTACTTGACAAAATGGATATGTATAATTCAGTCAGTACAAGATACGAGAGACTTCAAATGCTCTTCTTATGACACTCGGAACAATAACAGTCCATCAAGCATTTAAAAGGCAGCATGGATCTTAAGTTCTTCATACACCGGACTGTCTAAAACCATTTAATTCTGCAAGAATATAATAAAGTATTCATGGTACCAAGCTTCACAAGGCAGGGAGCCACATCAGCTTCGAACATGAGTAACGTTAGAAGAACACAGCAGCAAAACTCTTAACGTGAGGTCTTAGATGTTTTTGAAGGAAGGTAGCAAGTGGTTTGATATGAAGGAGGGCACGTTAATGCAGCTGGATTATTTGTACACTATGCAAGATTTTTTTCTATGCCTGCAGTTCAGCTATGTGTGCTGAAAATACATGCAACTCTCAACTTCTGTAAAGCCCAGTACACACTATAAGAAAATCAGACAAAAGATCGTCCAGTTTTCCTTGATGTTTCACAGAAGGTATAACTGAGGAGGATACTAACTGTACAAAAATTCTCGTACAACAAAGGCTTTTTTTTTTTGGTGGTTGTTTATGGTTTCTGATCATGCGCAGTCTGTTGAATCCAATTTTTCTTGTTTGAAAACCGTACACATTAAATGAAAATCGCTAGTTCTGTTTTCTTCCAAGAACAATTTAGGAGTTTGTCCCTTCGGAAATTTTTGTTTTTTCCTGAATACTGGCAACTAAATTTTAAAGTGAAAATAAATAAATACCTATGCTTGCATTTTTTATGGCTTTTCCTGGGGTGACAATTGCTTTAAATGCTAACTTGAACTGTTCCTGAAATGGTTAGTTTAGCCCAACTCCATTAATATTCACTTTTCCTTCCACATCTCCTTATCAGTCACTCTTCTGATTGCCAGATTCTCTGTCCACCAAGAAGCTTTGGAGGGTGGAACTAAGCATGATTGGAACGAAGAGTGCATATAACTGTAGATACCCCTATTTCTAGATGACCCGATTTTCATTGTAATGCCTGTTCATGCCTTTTTTTCTTAAAAAGCTTAATTTGAATTACTCTGCATCCAATAAAATACTGTATGCATTAAATAACGAACAGAAAACAAATGTAGATAACCTCATCTTATGCTTTTTCCCCCCTCATCATATACACGGCTTGAATAAATCATATTAATAACTTGTTTATTTAAAGCAGTATTAACCCCTTGGCGCTGGCGCTTCCTGGTCCTTTAAAGGTTTCAGAAGCAGGGAGGCAGGGCGGGCTTAGGGTCATGTGACTGCCGTGACACGCTGTCACATGATCAGGAAAGGTCCTGATCGAAACCTTTCCGTCAGTACCAGACATGTGTGCTGGGAGCATGCAGGGTGCACACTCTCAGCACATATGTTCTTTTTTAATAGAACGCAAATGTGCGGCCGCTTGGCGTCTAGGCCCAGACGCCAGGAGGCTGCACATTTGCTTTCGGCCGGCGTGAAGAGGTTAAACCCCAAACCAAAAACGTGATATACTGCAGCTTAAAAATTATATATGGTGACTGCATCAGTTTTTTTTTTTTTTTTAAGGCTTTTTCCCTCTGTTTTCCCCTGGTGATCTGGCTAATAACACATCACCTATATGAGTGGGATGAGCACAGGGGGCACAGCAGAGAGCAGCATTATAAGTCTGCGGGGGAGTTATTTTATTAGTAGATTTGAATACAACAAACTTAAGTCAAACTCCAGCTCAAACTTTACAATCAGTTAAAGCAAAGAGTTCTGGAGGGTTAAAGGTTTTACATGAACAAATAAAAGCTGATAATTTTAATAATCCCTGCCTGTGATAAATGGATGGTCTCATCCATGTAAACTGATACATTCTACTGGAGAGCTTGAACATCTGAAACATAGCAGATTTGCTGGCTGAATGAAAGCTGAAAATAGAAGAAAAAGCCTAAAAAAAAGAAAACTAATACAGCTATCACATCTAAGAATTGGTAAGCTGCAATATAATACATTTTTGTTTTTAGGTTAAATACTGCTTTAAAATTACTCCAATAGACACCATATTTAAACAAAACAGAATAACTTTTCCCTTCTGCTTGGACTGTTCCCCTCTTTTGACTGCAGCGGGGTATGTTGAGAACTAAATATCTGGTGCTCATCCTTCTTGCATGTAATACTACTTGCTTTCAGACCAACAAATATAAATAGTAAACACCTACCCAATAGGAACACACTATTTCTCACAGTTCCTTACTCAATTTTAACAAGATATACTGAAAAAATATGTGCGAACAAGAAAAAAACCCCCACACTCATTAAAAGCACATTTGCAAATACACGTATAAACACACTAACTATACATAAGGTAAAAGGTCCATTTGGCATGTTATTATTATTATACTGGACTTTTATAGCGCCGACAGTTTGCTCAGCGCTTTACATTATGGAGGGAGACAGTACAGTAACAATACAGTTCAATACAAGAGGGATTAGAGGGTTTACAATCTAGGAGGGAGGGGATAGTGGTACAAGAGGTAATTAGCTGTGGGGGATGGAGTGGTAGGAGCAGTAGGGGATTCCAGTATTAGCTGGGGTCGGGGTAGGCTTCCCTGAAGAGATGAGTTTTCAGTGTGCGCCTAAAAGTGAGCAGAGTAGGCGACAACCTGATAGCTTGGGGTAGGGAGTTCCATAGGATGGGTGAAGCCCTTGAGAAATCCTGGAGACGAGCATGGGAGGAGAAAACAAGGGAGCTAGAGAGTAGGAGGCATGTTTCACAAAATAGAATTAACACACACAACTGTCATCAAACTGTGGTCCACAAATACCCATATGTAGCCTTTGCTATTAACTGCTGATGGACTGCACAGATCATATCACCTACCACTTAGCACTTTTTTTTTCCCTACTATTATATAAAAGTTTTGGCTGTCATGAACTGAGGTAGAAGAAGTGTTCATATTTTTATCTACATATGTATAATTTTATTTTAAATTGTGCTAGCAATAATGATCTTTAACCATAGGTTAGAGAGATGCAATTTTCACCAGGTTGGCTCTAATGCACATTTCCAGCTTTTAAGCACTTAAAATGCCACACAGTGGAAAGTGCTGCTCATCTACTATTTGACATAATTTAGTACAGCATGTCTGTCTTTTCATATAACAGCATAAAAGCTGGTGGGGAGTTTGAAATTAATTTACTTTTCTACTGACATTAAAAAATACCTGACATTTTTTGACCTTCAGTACAATCTTTCTTTGACCCTCCCCTTCCCGACACACAGATACAAAAAAAAAAAAAGTTTTTTCAAGTTGAATGTTATGGCAAAGTTGAAATACAGATTAAGCTGTTTAGGCCGCTTTCACACAGGCAGTTGTTCTGCAGCTTGTAAATGAAGGTTCTTTTATTTTGAAATTCCAACACTCCTGGCACAGAGATCACTTGCATTTGTACATTGCGTTTATCTGCGTTTACATGCGGCTGCGTTTAGCTGTGGTAGTAAATTATTGCCTTTTCTAATGCAACTGTTTACTTATTTTTTCTTTGTACTGCGATTAACTGCGTTTATGTACAGATAGCTGCGGTGCATTGCTCCTGGATGCTGTCAACTTTATTTTTCCGAAACGCATAAAACCGTATGTTATGAAAACGTTGCTAAACACAGTGTGTGAATGGAGGCATAGGGATGCATTGTCTAAATTTAGCTGCAGTAAGTTCCTCTAACCGCAGCTAAAAGCTGAAATCTAACCACCTTAAGGCCCCTTTCACACATGTGGAACATCAGTTCAGTCATGTTTTTTCATCAGTTTTTTTATAACCACTGCAAAAGCAAAAACGGATCATTTGTTTATTTATATCAGTTTTGCATATGTTATGTATTGTTAACAGAACAAAAATAGGGCTTTGATCAGTTTAAAAAAAAACCTAGATGTTGACGGATGCGGATGTAAACGGATATAAACAGATGCTCATCCCTTCACATTCGTTTTTCTATAGAGATACATTGATGTCCATTTTTCATCTGTCAATGGGTGAATAATAATAATTGAAAAAAAAAAAAAATGGAAAAACGGTTTATACATGTGAAAGGGTCTTACTTGCCAAAGGATATGTAATTCTGTTTGTCCCGCACTCTTAGTAGGCAAAATCTGGATGCCTTGGAGCTGGATCTTCAAAGCAGTGTAAAGCATGCCATACACTAGTACATTTTTTTGAACGAATGATTACATTAACATTCATATGAAAATTCTCATTCAATGACCTTACAAATGTTCAAAAGTACTTCAAAACTTTGTTGTTTCAACACTGAATTTTGGAACAAATGGGTTTTCCCAAATAATCACAGTTACTGCTAGAAATTTGTTTGTGCAAGAGTTTCTATCTTGCGCCTTTCAAATTTCTTGTCAGTGCAGTAGAAAAAGAGCATAATTTAATGCTCGCTAACAATGAGATTAATCAGTAATGATTAAAAAAAAAAAAATTGTTCTAAAATAAAAAAAATTCAAATGGAACTCTACTAGAATATGGCCAACGTAAGCACAACATGAGCTAGAACACACTGCAAGCCTCCTAACTGGTCAATGAAGGAGTAGTAGTGAAATGATAAGTCATCACTCTGAGTAGATTACAGGTGGGTGATATCAGGGCGAATCGGCAACCAACACCACCTCTGAAAGTTTTAGCAACGGTTAGGCCCCTTTCACACGAATGTGCAGGCAGACCGGATCAGACCCTACCATTCTCCTCTATGAGCAGTTGGATGTAAATGGACTTCTGCCGGCTACCTCTGATCTGATAAAACAAACGGAAGGGGGTTTTGTTCCTCTCCATCTGGCCAGACTGGATTTGAGGGTAGTTGGGTGCAAACAGACACATCTAATTGTTCATAGAGCAGAGCTTAGTGGACAGAAAGAGTTTAGTGGACAGATTCCCCACTGAGCAAACGGAAAAAAATGGATTTCGCCCTGTCTGAAAGCAGCTTTATAAGCTAGAGCCAGAGCCTGACTTGAACCCAAATTATTCTGGCCATATAAAGCAAATTTATAGCAAAAGCCATTCCTGTACAAAGTCAATAGAGGATATTTACTAAAACTGGAGAAGATGTGCATGATAGCCGATCAGCTTTTAACTTCAGCTTAAGTTTTGACAATAAAACCTAGAAGCTGATTGGTTTCTGTACAAAGCTGCACCTGATTTTGCACTCTCCAATTTTAGTAAATCTCCCACAATGTGTTTCAAGAACCCAAACAGCATACCCCTTTACATTTATAGCCTGTACATACCTGGGAATAAGTGATGTACAAGCAATTCATTACATTTTATACAACTAAAAATACAGTATTTATGTTAATTTAATTTTATTTAGTCCAGACAGCCCTGAACAAGCAATTCATTACATTTTATACAACTAAAAATACAGTATTTATGTTAATTTAATTTTATTTTATTTAGTCCAGACAGCCCTGAACCAAAGATCCCTAAAGCCACTGCTGTTTTAGTGCCAAACTGATGAGCAAAGGCATTATACCTGTATGAAAAAAGATCATCAGTGGATTTTGCTACCTTATGAAACTATTGTTCTACGTACACACAGTTCTAGCATGGCTCTATACATAGGTACTGAAATGTTTTGGAAATTCTGAGAAAAATAAACTGTAATATGAATCTCAAAAAGAACAGCAAGATTTTGTGATGATCACGTACCATAAAACAACTTCCACTATTGTTGACATACAGGCTTATTTAACCAGACACCGAATACACAAAAGTAGCCAATCGGAATGCATCTTTCAACAATTTGATTTCATTAACACAGGTCATAGATGATGCAAGAAAGAGAATTACTCGATTCCCCCATGAACACAGTCAATGTTGATGTAGGAATCCCTTCTGCAAAGCTATTGTGTTCTCCCAGCGGCGCATGGAGCTGTCACTTGCCAGGAGAGCACAGTGGATGTTGTTAACCTGCTATAGCCACTTGCAATAATCACATGAAAAATCTGACAGGCTGGTTGTACCCAAATCGTACAATTGCATTGGATACAATCAGCCTGCCCATCGGTGGTTTGAATCTCAGCCAGTTCAAATTTGAACCATTTATGACCGACTTAAAAATTCTGCAATGGGTTACTGCACTTTGGCATTCTACCTTTGCTTCCTCTTCCTAAATAGTATCATTTTTCCTAAGGCTAAATAAGATGGGCAACGCCAACATTGACATTTCCTCTTGTACCAAATTGTATTGTAACTGTAATGTCTACCTTCATTTTGAAACACTTGATAGTCACCAGGGTCACCAAAACTCACTGGAAAATTATTATTATTATACAGGATTTATATAGCGCCAACAGTTTGCTCAGCGCTTTACAATATAACAGGAGACAATACAGCAACAATACAAGAGGGATTAGAGGGCCCTGCTCCTTGGAACTTACAATCTAGGAGTGTCCCTTCTATTCCTGTTCTAATGACTACTCAGAATGTAAGATTTTATTTAAACTTTGGTGAAAACCGTCACCAAGACAAAAAGAAAGGGTAAAACTCCCTAACGAGGAACACAAACCAAAAAGAACCTGGCATATAAAGTTCTCCACGTGATCCACAGCTTGAGGCATTGGTGATTATTACGGAGGCACACACCCAGCTCCAAAAACAAATTGTAGCTATATCAGATTGGAGTTGTAGGATATGGACATTCTGAATAAAACAGAACTTCACCCTCTCAATCAACATTCACCATTTTTAATCTTTATAATGGTAGCATTGGTTAATAGGAGAGTATATCATATTTAATTTTTTTTTTTTAAATGTTTCTGCAGTTACTTTCTGGTTTCTTGTCTAGGCAAATTATGTTACTCCAGGAGTCTTCAGGAGGGGTTTTCTCAGCGAAGCACACCCTCCTGCCTGCATACCTGAGCTAAGGGCAAAAGGATTCCAAGAAGTAAATGCTACATGAGTAATCTGCCCTTACTCAGGATGGCCATGGCCAGAAATGCTAAGAGCTGTTTTTCAAAGTGATTTCTCAGCAAAATAAAGCATGGAGACATGGATGGGCTCTGAATTCTAAAAATGAATTAAATTGCATTTTTGCTTTGTGGTGCTCAGCTGCGGTGTGGTTTTGCTATAAAGATAGTTTTGAGGTATATGCAAGTCACAACAGAAAATAAAGTCTGCAGGGTTTTTAGCTTCAGTTTTGAGTACGGGACAGCTAGAACCACTGTTAAATAAAAAAAAAAAATAAAAAAAAAGGAAGAGTAACTGTTGTGTGACAACTTTGCTACTGTGGCAGAAAGCAAAAGGGAATCTTCAATGAGGACACATATAGCAACAGAAAATTAATGGAGGATGAAGTCATCTCAGACTCTAGTAATGAGTGTTTTATTGCCAAGGTGTCTGCTCACTTCCAGGCTTGGAGACAGCAGGAGAGAGAAAAAAAAAAAAGACAGAGGTTTTGTTTCCTACTCTAAGTGACTTTCACCTGGGCTGTCCATTCAGGTCCACTTGCTTGTTTTTAGGTGAACCTGATCAGAGGCTTGATATGGGTCTATGGGCAGGCTGATGATGTGTCTGTTATACCCCACCTATCTCTAAGTGCATCCAGGTACGGGAAAAAAAAAGAAAAAAAAATGGAAAGGAACTTTGTCCTCTTCTGTTTTTTCAGACCTAAATATGAAGGATTAAAAAGTAGCAAAGCAGCCTGGTGTAAACAGACACAATCCCATTTACATCTGGCCACTCAGAGCCATCACGGGTCCATCCCTATCTACTGTGTAAATACAGACACACTGAACAGCCATGGATGTAAAAAAAAAAATCTGTCCCGTTCAGCTCTGATTCAGCAGGGGATCTGGCAACATGTGAAAAAGCCCTAAAATCTAAGAAAAATATTTTGAATTGAGATTCACTTTAAATGTATAAAAGTAACACAGCCTAAAGCATGGTACACACAAAGTTTTTTTTTTTCTTATACCCAGTGGGCTGAACAAAAAAAAAAAAAACCAGAGGTCGCCATGCTAACTATGCGATATTATCGTGGTGATATCTCCCGCTGTGCTTTAGTGTTTTGACAGGGGGACTGCCCACCACCAGAACACAGTGACCAATCATTACATCCATTGGTTGCCAATGCTGGTTTTCAAGCATGTTCCTTTGACAAAAGCTGGTCACTGGACCAGCTTCTGATGGACAGACAGCTGTACACACTTGTCTGAATGTTGGCCAGTTCCTGCTGATCCAACCAATATTTGTATTGTGTCTACTCAGCATTACTTGACAGAGGCGGACTGACAACTCATGGGGCCCCCAAGCAATAGGGAATCATGGGGCCCCTGTGTCCTTGCCCAAACTCAAAAAAGCCTATGAAAAAGGTACCAGGGGCATCTCATGGGGCCCCCTATTGACCCCGGGCCCTCGGGCAGTGCCCGAGTTTCCAAATGGTCAGTCTGCCCCTGGCTGACAAGCAATGTGGTGCACTAAGCAACCAGCGGCTCAATGTCACTTTGTCAAAATTTGGGAACACCAGTTGCTCATCCATGTGAGTAAGAAGCTCAGGTATTCCCACTGCTGCCACAATAAAAAAAACAAAGATGCATTTAGAATAGCATTAGCAAATGGATTTCACCTGTTGCCTGGATTCGTTTTCTTTTTACATCTGTACCAGCTCAGCATACTTTTTCCATCCAACAGTACTCAATATTTTCCTTAATCTGTTGAGTACGCTCTTAAACTGGCCAAACACACCAGTTCACTCACGGGGTAAACCTGAATGTTTCACTGAACACTAGTCTTTGATTCTGTTCTGAAAACAGCTGCAGTTCAATTTTCCTACTGGCTGGTAAACAGAAAAACAACAGACAGATGGTATGCAGAGGCTCCGTCCCTAAAGTGGTTTTGTTAGTTTGCTAATTCCTGCATTACTGAAACCAGAGGCAGCAACCATACTAGGCTGTCTGCGAAGACAGAGGCAAAGGAACAAATTAAAAAATAGCAAAAAATGAACTGAAGAACAGTACAGACGGCATAAAGCCCAGCAATTCTCTGGATTGAAAGGTTCCAGCTTTAAAATAGTTTTCGGTTGACTTCAATAACTGACACTCTGACAAGAGACAATAAGATGGGCAGTGATATAGAACCGTTATCTATAGAGCGGTACGGAGGCAGTCTGATTTGTGCACAACGTACACTCACATACATAAATTGGACTCGTGAGCCCCTGCTCTCTAGGTCGTAAAAAATCTAACTGTCTTCCAAGCAGAAAGGTGCAGTAAGGGATAACAACATATTGGCCCAGATCAAGTACATTTACAATTGCAGTCATGACACCCAGAACACCTTCTTACTCACAATAAAATAAGGATGTGGAAGGAATAAAATAAAACAAAAGCCCCAGAACATATAGTATTACTGCCTATTCAATGAATTTCAAATAAACCTATATCACCATTATCGTCATTATTATTATAATACATGATTTATTTAGCGCCAACAGTTTGCTCAGCGCTTTACATTATAACGGGAGACAATACAGCAACAATACAGTTCAATACAAGAGGGTATTGATAAGCTATGTCTTTTTTTTTTTTGCAGCTACAGTAAACATTAGTACAGTGCTTCTCAACCTTTTTTCAGTCAATTATTTACAATGTCAAGGCACCCTCTAAAATTATGAACAGTCTCGTGACACCCTCTGAAATTATGGACTGTCTTGAGGCACCCCATTCTAAAATAAAAAAAACTATGCTAATAGTGTTCCTAGATTGTAAGCTCGAAAGAGCAGGGCCCTCGAACCACTCATGTATTGTATTGTTACTGTATTGTCTCATGTTCTGTCCCCCTCGCTATTGTACAGCGCTGAGAAAACCCTTTGGCGCTATATAAATACTGTATATTAATAATATAATGCAGCAACATCCACTTGTAGAACATCCAACATTAGAGATGATTTATTTTTCCATAGCAAATACTCTTTTGCACACTGGTACTGACTAGTATTCCAGTGTTTCTCTTCTCCCTCAGTTTTTCTCCATCACTGAGCTAATGTGACCCCAGCACTGCAGGGGAGGGTCAAACAAGGATGCTGTGCAGGCAACCTCCTAATCAACTGATGTCATTGGTTGTCAGGATGCCGGCAGCCAGAAGGTCATAATGGTGCACAATGAAAACCTGTGGCCTTGTGTAACTAAAAGGCAGGATTGTTCCACCCGCTGGCTTGTATACAACTTTTGGGGAATTTTTAGACATTTTGCCAAGGCACCCCTGAAGAAACCTCAGGGCGCCCTGTGGCTTTGTGTAACTAAAAGGCAGGATTGTTTGACCAGCTGGCTTGTTTCCAAGTTTTGGGGAATTTTGAGACATTTTGCCATGGCACCCCTGAAGAAACCTCAGGGCGCCCTGTGGCTTTGTGTAACTAAAAGGCAGGATTGTTTGACCAGCTGGCTTGTTTCCAAGTTTTGGGGAATTTTGAGACATTTTGCCATGGCACCCCTGAAGAAACCTCAGGGCACCCTGTGGCTTTGTGTAACTAAAAGGCAGGATTGTTTGACCTGCTGGCTTGTATACAAGTTTTGGGGAAGTTTTAGACATTTTGTGAAGGAACCCCTGAAGAAACCTCAGGGCACCCTGGCTGAAAAAGGTTGCATTAGAATGAACATTTTGTGAAATGTAGTCAGTGTTATTTGCATCATATTTTACAAGTGGTGTTGCCCTGTAACATATATATTACAGTATTACTAAACTTACAACAGTAAAATCAGTCTGTATATGCAGTAAAGCATGCTTGTTATAGGCATTGTGAAAACTAAGGGGTTAATCCTCCACCTCATGTAAAAAGGCAGTATGATCCTGTCTTCTCTGCTCCTCCCCTTCTACTGTCCACAATTTATCTGCTGATAGCACAGAGACCTGTGAATCACTCATGTTTTGTGTGTATTGCTAGAGAGCTTTTTTTTTTCATTGGGAGGGTGCATGTGATCAGCACAGGGCCAATAAGCACTGTCCACACAGAAGGTCAGGGGTTATGTAGCCTCAGAGGACAGTCAGAGGCAGGGGCGGACTGACCATTTGGAAACTCAGGCACTGCCCGAGGGCCCGGGGTCAGTAGGGGGCCCCATGAGATGCCCCTGGTATCTTTTTCACAGGCTTTTTTGAGTTTGGACAAGGACACAGGGGCCCCATGATCCCCTATTGCCCGGGGGCAAGAGTTGTCAGTCCGCCCTTGATCAGAGCAGAATGAAAACTCCTACAAGCCTTAACCAGTGCTCTGCTGGACAATGATAGAAGTCACAAGACTGCCAATGAGAAAAAGGTATTTAGCAGTTTATATTTATTAAAATAATTGCATTTCTGTGTTGGGTGTACTGTGGGAGACCAGATAAAGTGAATGCAGGGACATGGGTTTAGTAACACTAACATTTTGGTGTACATAACAAGAGGTTACCTTCTGGGTCATAGGTACCTACCTCACCCTTGCACCACCCTGCTGTGGGGAGCAAATACACTTTTTACATATTTTCTTGAGGTTTGAAATAGCAATTCAGTACTTCCACCTACAAGATGAGGCATTTCAAAGGAATAGGTCCATAGCAAAATTTTTAAATAACAGCTAAATTAGCGTTCAGATAGGGAACATGCCTCCATGGAAGAAGTGTTCCCAAATTCATTCATCAATTCATGCTACAGGTAAAGGTTACTGTATGTTTTTTTCCTGCTGGCTAGCTTGAAAGTGTGCTGGGGCAACCCCTGTGTACTCTTATGTATATTTCCCTGCCCAGGTGTACCTTTCCCTGTATGCTAGTTTCAAACGGATCACAGCAGCTGCCATTTTTTTTTAATTATATGCACATATATATTTATTAATATTTGAAGAATAAGGCTTCATGTACACTGGGGCTTTTTTCCTGGCAGGAGAAAAGCAGCTGCAAAAACACCCCTAGGCCAAGGTTTTTCAAATGAGTTAAGGTAGATCAAGTGCTTGGGCATTTATTCGTTTAATTGGCTAGAATACAAATTTATTCTGACCATTGATATTAAAACACAATCGAGCGCTAAATGTGCTTAGCATTAATGCGCATTTAGACGCATTTGCATGTGTTTGCCTGCGTTTCAGCACGTTATGCATTTTTCTTCTGCCAAAACGCTCCTTTCAAACACACAAATTATTTTTTTTTTCTGCCTCTAAACTCCTGTAAATGCCTATAGTGTGCATGAACACATAGGTTAACATGGAAGGGAGTTTAACCTCTTGCCGCCCGGCCAGTGTTCAATGGCCATATGGCGTCCACCCGGGCATGCGTGGTTTGCACGCCTGCAGAGCCGCACAGCGGCGCGATCTGTCACCGGCCGTGTACCTCGGACATGGCCGATGACAGATCTGAGTATCGGCCCTGTTGCCGGTACCATGTGACCTGCTGTGACCAATCACAGCAGATCACATGACAGTTGTATACAATCAATGGCTTCATTCATGCCATCCATTGTATATTAGTGTGTGAATGGTCACAGCGATCACATGCACAAGCTGGGCCAATCACTGCCCAGCTGTGTCATGTGATTAGCCGTGGCCAAATCACAGCTAAGCACAAAAAAAAAAAATACCTGAATGGATCGATGTCATTCAGGTAAATACTTGCTTATAGCAAAGTAATTCATTTCTATAAGCAAATTGTGTAAAAAAAATAAATAAATACTGATCACTTCCCCAAAGTAGCACAATGTTACTATGGTAACATTGTACTACTTTGGTCATAGTGAAATATGAAAAAAAATCTAAAAAAAAAAAAAAAATTTATATATATCTTTTTTTCATACTGTCACCAGTCAGTGTCCCTGATCACCACCATGCCAGTTATAGGACGACGCTGTACTGCACCGGTGACAGTATGTAAACAAAATATAGTGAAAATAATTTTTACATTTTTCCATTTTCCGACAAATGACAAAAAAAACACAACTTCAAAAAACTCGCCATGCCTGTTATGAAGTACGTCGGACTGTCTACTCTGCAAAAAGGGGTCATTTGGGGGATATCTGTACTGTTCTGACATTCTTGGACCTCAAGAAATTAGATTGGCTGTCAGTACTTCAGGATTGATCAATATTCACATATATCCCATAGTTTGTGAACTCTATAATTTTCCTACAAACTAAAAAATACCTCCTAATTTGGGTTATTTTCAACAAAGACATGTAGCTGTAGCACAATACATCTCGGCCTAAATTTATGAACAATTATTTATTTGCAAACTTTTATAACAGAAACAAAGAAAAACGTTTTTTTTTTTCCAAAATTTTCAGACTTTTTTTGTTAATGTAGCAAAAAATAAAACCCCCAGCGGTGATTAAATACCACCAAAAGAAAGCTCTAGTTGTGTGAAGAAAATGATAAAATTTAAGTTTGGGTACAATGTTGTATGACCGCGCAATTGTCATTCAAAGTGTGAGAGCGCTGAAACCTGAAAAATGGCCTGGGCAGGAAGGGGGTAAAAGTGCCCTGTATGGAAGAGGTTAAATACAGAGGGGAAAAAAAAAAACTCAAAGATTGTAAAAGCAGCATTTTTGAACTCAAGTGTGCATGAGGCCTAAAGCTGGTACAACATTGTGCATTTGGCTAAGAGCATTTGCTTATGAAGACACACCTATATCGGTCTTTATAGCGCCAGAGCAATAGATACTTTACAGTAATACTAGCAGCAAAGTGACATAAAAAATCTGATTTGAAAAGCTTTAGCACCTATTTGCAATGCATCATATTACCAATGCCATGAAACCTGCGCCATAATAAACTGATGTACCCAATAAACTGCTCATGTTTGTGTATTAGATTGGTAGGGATATTAAATTGCAAACTCCACTGATGTGAACAGTTCTAAGTGCTCTATAAAGCTACAGTTACAATTCTAGGCCATCATGCATCACAAGTGAAGAGTAGGTCAAAGTATCATTTGACTATTCAGTAAACTTACTAAACATTGCCTAATTTTAATCTCCACCATGCTTTCTAAATAAAATGACACTTTTGGTGATTAAAGATCAAAACATACCTGCCAATGATGCCAATGCAGAAAAAACATGCCTAATTTTACACTATTCCCCACAGTAGAATTTATACATTTAAAAATAGGCTTCAAGGTCGGACTTGAGTGTTACAAGAGTCTGAAAATCTAAGGCATCATTAATAGAAAACCTACAAGTGAAGCAATACACAGAAGATGCATGATGCTTGAAGCTTGTGCTGTGCCAATCATCGTGTGAACCCTGGCTGAAGTTCACAACTTTACAATTCATATGAATAGTTATGAATCGCGCAGCTTTCCAAAATTGCACTGTGGCAGGCGAAAGAGGCTGAAGGGAAATCTTCAGAGCCAAAGAGACCATAACGGGAGTGATGCGCTAAACAGGAGATTAAAAGAAGTTTCCTTTTATCATAACCAAAGTGATTAACTATCACTGGAATCACAATCTTATTTAATCTGACCATAGACATTACAAGGTGGTCCAATTATCAAAAAAAAAGACATAAGAGTTTTTGTTTATGACTATTGAGCCAGGAGAAGGACCACTGATAGACACCTAAGGTGACTTGCTTAACACATCGTCCGGGCATCAAAGGCAGTTCGCTGAGATGCTCCTGAACAGTCAGACTCTGAAATTGGTAGGCATGTCTTGTGGCCACAGACCTGAAGGCCGTCATTGAGTCGGGCCATAAAATACTGAACAGTAATTAACTGATCTCTCTGTGGTGCTTTTTGGCCCGTTCACACCTGTGCATTTTAGGATCGGTGAAAACATTCATGCTTGCGGCATCTTTGATGTGGTTTCATCAAAACGTATGCTGCACAGTGTTCAATGGTCTAAAGAAAGAATTGTTAACCATTTCAGCTTGCACATTTGTAAAGCAATAGTGAAGAATTAAAGAAAGATCAATTCCTAATGGAAACAAAGTTTTGATCATGACGCCTATTTGACCAACGTTCATGCATTGATGCATACCAACATGGCTCAAAAAAACAAAACAAGACACATTTTAAAAAAAAAAAATATATAAATATATATATGGTCAGCACTTCGGCCTGACAGTACTAGGGTCATTGGTTCGGATCCCAGTCATGGCATCTCCTGCCTGGAGTTTGCATGTTCTCCCTGTGCCTGCGTGGGTTTCCTCCAGGTACTTTCGTTTCCTCCCATGCTGGTAGGTGAATTGGATCCTGTCTAAATTGTCCCTAGTATGTATGAATGTAAGCTAGGGACCTTAGAATGTGCACCCCTTGAGGGTTAGGGACTGATGTGAATGTATAATATGTATGTAAAGCACTGCATAAATTGACAGCGCTATATAAGTACCTGAAATAAATATACAGTGGGGATTGAAAGTTTGGGCACCCCAGCTAAAAATCTGTATTAATGTGCATAAAGAAGCCAAGGAAAGATAGAAAAATCTCCAAAAGGCATCAAATTACAGATTAGACATTCTTATAATATGTCAACAAAAGTTAGATTTTATTTCCATCATTTACACTTTCAAAATAACAGAAAACAAAAAAATGGCGTCTGCAAAAGTTTGGGCACCCTGCAGAGTTAATATCTTGTACTGCCCCCTTTGGCAAGTATCACAGCTTGTAAACGGTTTTTGTAGCCAGCCAAGAGTCTTTCAATTCTTGTTTGAGGTATCTTTGCCCATTCTTCCTTACAAAAGTCTTACAGTTCTTTGAGATTTCTGGGCTGTCTGTCACGCACTGCTCTTTTAAGGTCTATCCATAGATTTTCAATTATGTTGAGGTCAGGAGATTGTGAAGGCCATGGCAAAACCTTCAGTTTACGCCTCTTGATGTAATCCCCCGTGGATTTCGAGGTGTGTTTAGGATCATTATCCATTTGTAGAAGCCATCCTCTCTTTAACTTCAGCTTTTTCACAGATGGCATCAAGTTACCATCCATAATTTGCTGAAATTTTATTGAATCCATTTTTCCTTCTACTCGTGAGATGTTCCCTGTGCCACTGGCTGCAACACAACCCCAAAGCATGATTGATCCAACCCCATGCTTAACAGTGCCCCTTCTTCTCCAAACGTACCTTTGCTCATTCCGGCCAAAAAGTTCAATTTTAACCTCATCGGTCCACAGAACTTGTTTCCAAAATGCATCAGGCTTGTCTGTATGTTCATTTGCAAAGTTCAAACGATGATCTTTGTGGTGAGGACGTAGAAGAGGTTTTCTTCTGATGACTCTTCCATAAAGACCATATTTGTACAAGTATCTCTTTAGAGTGGAATAGTGTAGCACAACTCCAGTGTCTGCCAGATCTTTCTGGAGGGATCGTTCAGTCAAACGTGGGTTTTGAATTGTTTTTCTCACAATCCTGCGAGCTGTTCTGTCTGATATTTTTCTTGGTCTTCCAGATCTTGCTTTAACTTCCACTGTTCCTGATGACTGCCATTTCTTAATTACATTCTGAACAGAGGATATTGACATCTGAAAACGCTTTGCTATCTTCTTATAGCCTTCTCCAGCTTTGTGAGTGTCAACTATTTTCAGTTTCAGTTTTCTAGACAACTGCTTAGAAGAACCCATGGTGCTAATTGTTGGGGCAAGGTCAGATGAGTCTGGGCATTTAAAACCTTTGAGATTGACATAACCTGGTCTTCCCAGACTATGATTGAGAACAATCCATGACACTGGCAGGTCTCAGCTTTGCAAAGGGGGCAGTGCATGCTATAAATTCTGCAGGGTGCCCAAACTTTTGCAGACGCCATTTTTTTGTTTTCTGTTATTTTGAAAGTGTAAATGATGGAAATAAAATCTAACTTTTGTTGACATATTATAAGAATTTCTAATCTTTAATTTGATGCCTTTTGGAGATTTTTCCATCTTTCCTTGGCTTCTTTATGCACATTAATACAAATTTTTAGCTGGGGTGCCCAAACTTTCGATCCCCACTGTATATATATGTATATATAAATATATATATATATTTTATATACATATGTATGTGATTATTTACCAAGTAGAAGAATTCTTTTTTCTTTTCTGGGGACGTGGCAGCACTTTGGCTCAGAGATGGCCCACCTACCCTGCTTGCATTAGGATGTTAACAGGTTAATATCAAATGTATATTCTTTTACTTCTATATTAAGCAGATGTCATAATGCTTTTATTACAAGTACTAAAATACTGCAATGGACTTTGAAGACCTTTTCTTCTTAACGTCAATGGCGAAGGTAAAAACCTCTACTTAAAGTGTTACTAAACCCAGGGCCCTGCATTCACTATGTCTGGTCTCCCACAGTAAACACAACATGGAAGTGCAATTATTTTGATCAATACAAACTGCTAAATACTTTTTCTTAGCAGTAGGAGAAGTTGTGTGACTTCTATCAGTGTCCAGCAGAGCGTATGTTAAAGCTTGTAGGAGGAGTTTTCATTCTGCTCTAGGAGGATGCAGAACCCCTGCACTCTCTCTGGACAGTGCTGATTGGTCCTGTGCTGATCACATGCACTCTCCCAAGAAAAAAAAACACCTATCAATACACACCAAACTGAGCACGTGCAGAGCGACTCCACACGATATGACTTATCGGGAGATAAGAAGGGGACACTGGAAGAAGGGGAGGATCAGAGAAGTCAGGATCAAACAGTGTTTTTACACAATGCAGAACCCCTTAAGTTCCACAGTGAGTATAACAAGCATGCTTTACTGTATATACAGACTGATTTTACTGTAGTGGGTTTAGTAACACTTTAAGAATAATTTTTTTAAAATATTTAAAAACAAAGAAATACAGATAAAGCCTTTTAAAACAGCTAATGTGTACAGCAGTTTGTCTTCAGACAGATTTGATCTGTTCTTACCGCAACACTGAAGAGCAAGGGTGCTAGACATATTAAGTGAATAAAAAAAATATTTGACAGTATCGGAAACTCTTATTAAACTAAATGATGTACACAAGGATATTCTGTCCAAGTACATTTAACAATATCAGAAAAGAGGCCATCCAGCACCGGTCTAATGTTCCATAATATGATTCACATGCAGAAAACTAGGTTATTACCTGCTCCATCCCTGTCTAATCTTCTCCCAGGGGTAAAATATGTTGTGCCTAATAGTTTGTGTATCAAATATTAAAATAAATTAGATTCCTTTGTGCACTTGCATTCTTTCTTTAAAGGTCAAACACGTTTTTCAAGCAAACAATTATACCATTCTAACCTGGTACAATTTCCCATCAACAGAAAACGCTATGAAAATAAAGAGGGGTGGGGGGGACCACTGAGAATACAAAACATTAAAAGGCTGAAAATGTGTTTACTAGCTTAGATTTTTACCAGACTCTCATTTTCTAGGTGCCTGCTCAAAAAAACAACCTATTATCTGGGATTTATTTTTCTGCCTATTGAAAAGAATCTATAATAATAATGTAAGAAAATTAACCCTGGCTGGAATTGCCCACTAATTCTACTAGAAAGCGGTTTGGACCTTTCTGATCTTAGTGTAGAACAATTGTCAGAACATACATCACACACAAGGCTAGAAACATTCTGCCTAATTACTGTTTTCACAGAGAGAAGTGTGGGCTCATACAAACAACTGCACAGAGCTATTCTTCTACGGAGCGCGAGATACAGAAAATATATTCACACTTTTTCTCTACATGTTTATCTAAACATTTTACCTATTGAAATATTTTTTTAAAAAATTTAATTGAACCCATATTAATTTTTTAGCATTTTTTGAGACAGATAAAGCTTTATTTTGGTGGTAGTCACCACTGGGATTTTTATTTTTTTTTGCTATATAAATGGAAAAAGTCAAAAAATTTTGAAAAAAAAGTGTTTTTGTTATAAAATTTAGCAAATAAATAATCTTTCTTAATAAATCTTGGCCAAACTATATTCAGTTGTCCTTTTAGTAAAAAAAAAAAAATAACCCAAATTAGTTTATAGTCAAAATAACTTAAAAACTTTTTTTTTACATTTTTATTTTATTTTTTTTATATCATGTTTTTTTTTTTTTTAAACATACTGTCACCATGGTGACACTGTACTACTTGTGGGGGGTGATGAAGATTTTTTTTTTTTTTACACTGATTGCTTTTACACCCATAAAGGCTGTAAAAGCAAACATTTCTCCTCCTCTATGGCTGCATTCTTGCAGCCATTGAGAAATACTGTGTGAGCTGTGACTATGCTTGTCACATGGTACAAGGCTGTTGTGAATAGCCTTGTACCATGTGACCTCTGTGATCATTCACAGATTTCACACGTAGTAAGCAATGATGTCAGAAGTGACATCTTGCTTACTACTCTGCATGTGATCACTAATTGGCCAATCAGTGAACACATGATCGGGACCTCGCACAGAGGTCCTGTACAACGATCGGTGTTCCACTGGCCACCCGCCCCTGCACTGCCACCATCCGGCAGTTTATATACAACGGCCGGATGGGAGGTGGTTAAGGTCATATTCCAGTGTACTTGATTTTGGCTTCATATTAAAAATGCTACCCTCCTGACCCTTATTCCTACCCTTGAAGTATTTAAAGGTTTCAATCATACCTCCCATTTAACTTCAGTCCTCCAGACTGTACACAATAAAGCTGGCCATAAATGAGTCATTTTTTTTTTGTTCAACCAAAATGAACACAAAAAAAATTGACCCGATTACCTAATCCACACAATAGAGGTGGAAGATGGAATCCTCCTGCTGTGTCTTTATATTTTGACGGTGGGGAGACTTCCCTGCCTTCAGAATATATAGATCAGCACTGCAGTCTGTAGCCTGCAGCACGTATCGAGAGGAAATTTTCCAGCAGGGCAGTTGTACAGATGTTAGTTGGTAGATTGACTTCTGTACAATCACATTGCCCATGCATAGATCAAAATAAGGCCATGCTAAAAAGGCACAATTGGCAGCATTATCTCCTAAAGTCTCTCTTGGTATGTTTTATCCCTCAAACCTTTCACCATTTTTCTAAGTGAGGTCTCCAGAGTTAGACACAGTGGGTTAGATTTACTAAAACTGGAGAGTGAAATATCTAGTGCAGCTGTGCATGATAACCAGAGTCTAACTTTAAGTTCAATTGACAATTTGACAAAAAAAAAAACCCAAAAAAATGGAAGCTGATTGGTTTCTATGTAGAGCTGCACCGGATTTTGCACTCTCCAGTTTTAGTAAATCAGTTCCAGTATTCTAAATGAGGTCCAACTAAAGTAGGATTGTTCAGTGCTGGAGTTTCCAGAGAAGTGCATGTGGAAGGGTATGTAGCAATTATAAAATGTGTTTAAGTTATACTATGTAAAAAGGATCAAGTAACAAAAATAAAAATATAGTAGCTGTTATTCCAGTTTGTCTGAAAAAGTAGAAATGTACTGTACTTTGTGTCCAAAGTATTCTGATGGCAACATTAAATTGTGAGTTCCTTTGGAGGCAGCAGCTTTTGAGAAATATATAACGGTTGGTGCTATTATTGAATAAAACAATCAGAAACCTAAAGCAGAACTAAACCTTTCAATCCTTTTCAGCCAATGAAGCTGCCATCTTGGCCTCTGTTTAATTTGCAGTTGCCATGGTGCTGCACATGTGATCAGTTCTGATGGCTTGACAGTTCAGCCGAGAGCATAAATTACTCTTGACAGTTATCATTCACAGAATGCCTTGAATATAACAGTTTTTGAGCAACCATTAAATTGATGGGTTTAGTTCTGCTTTAACGTTTATTTATTTCACAAAGCTAGAAAAAGGTTTAAAGTGACAAAAATAAAAAAAACAAAAAATCTAATCAAGTACGTATGCTTAAAACAGAAGAACAAAAAAACTCTACATTTTCACCTAGATAGAAGTAGCATTAATCCCACACTGCATTTGTTCCCTGCCACCTTTAAGACCGAGAGCCGAGAGATCAAATGTCGCTCATCATTCAGATCACGGTCTTTAGTGAGCAGAGAGCGGTGATTATCAGTCACCGGCTCTCTTGCTCTGCCCTTCCAGCGTTCATGGGAGTTCCGGGCTGTAGAGGGGGCGGGAGCAGCTAGCTCAGGCTCTCAGCGGTGTGCTTAGCGACATCAGCCAGCAGTAGAATACGGGTCACAGGAGTGCAGAACTAGGTGCACTACTGTGTTCATCAGGAGAAGTAGGGCCAAAAGTGCTGTGACCCTAATTGTTCTTTAACTTAAAAAAATGATTTAATTGCTTTCAGCTTCCTCCAAAATCTCATTTTTTTTCCCTGTTACAGCAGGGGTGTCAGACTGGTGGCCCTCCAGCTGTTGCAAAACTACAAGTTCCATCATGCCTTGGTCACTTGATAAACCGCCATAGCTTTAAGTACCATCTCTATGCTGATGACACACAAATCTATCTTTCTACTCCTCACCTCACCCCATCAGCCTCCTCTCGCATTACTAACCTACAAAGCGACATATCGGCATAGATGTCACTCCAGTTCCTCAAACAAAATCTTTCCAAAACTGAGCTCATACTATTTCCTCCAGCCCGTGCCCCCTCCCCTGACTTCTCCATTCAGATCAATAATACAACCATCAGTCCTTCCCCCTCATGCCAGGGTACTAAGTGTAATCCTGGACTCCCATCTGTCCTTTCAGCCCCAATCCAATCACTGTCCAAATCTTGTAGACTAACCTCGGAAACAACTAAGCAATTTATTCATTCCCTGGTTATCTCTCGCTTTGACTATTCTAACTCCTTCCTCATTGGCCGACCAAATCGCAGGCTATCCCCTCTTTAGTCTATCATGAATGCTGCTGTCAGACTCATCCACCTTACTAACTTTTACGTATCTGCCACCCCTCTCTGCCAATCCCTCCACTGGCTTCCCATTGCCCAATGGATCAAATTCAATACGATCTCCTGCTCTCTAGCTCCCTTGCATCCTTCTCCCATGCTCGTCTCCAGGATTTCTCCAGAACTTCCCCCATCCTCTGGAGCTTTCTACCCCAATTTATCAGACTATCGCCTACTCTGCTCACTTTCAAGCGATCTCTGAAAACCTCTCTCTTCAGGGAAGCCTATCCTGCCCTCAGCTAATAATGGAATCTTCTACTCCCCCTACCAGTCCACCCCCCACAGTTACTACCTTTTGTACCACTAGCCCCTCCCTCTTAGATTGTAAGCTCCAAGGAGCAGGGCCCTCCTAACCCTCTTGTATTGAGCTGTACTGTTGCTGTATTGTCTCCCATTATATTGTAAAGCGCTGAGCAAACTGTTGGCGCTATATAAATCCTGTATAATAATAAGAATAAGAATAATAATGCCTCTGCCTTTGGGAGTCATGCTTGTAACTGTCAATCTTGCAATGCGTCATGGGACTTGTAGTTTGGCAACAGTTGGAGGGCCACCAGTTTGAGACCCGTGTGTTAGAGGGTGGCTATGTTCGATCACTATGTCCCATTATATGTTGGAGTGTAGCCACACTCTCTTGGTTGCTCCTGAGATAGATCAGGGACTATGGGGTTTGTAGTGTGTGCAGAGCAGTGCACATGACCGCAACTAGAGTGCACTGCTTGTTTCAAACAAACAGAAGTGAGGAATAAAGGAGAGGTTCCAGGGACATTACAAGGAGAGAGAATTTCATGAAAAATAAATTACAGGGCCAACAAATAGATATGTATGGATTATTTTTGGAGAATAAGGATAACGTTTAGTGTCACTTTAAGATATAAAGCTAGAGGTGACATCTTTTCACATTCACAATGGTTTTGTTTTTCATACAGGACAGAATGACATATACATAAGAAAGAGATGACTTTGTCAACAAGAAGCATGCTGTAATCACACAGGGAAGATTCATCAATCCCAAAAATGTAGTTAACCAGCACCACCCATAAGCCTGGGTCTACGGAGGAATGTAGTAACCTGCAGCAGGCACGCTTTCTCAACAAGCGACAAATTCATTTGGCTTTCACTTTAAAATTCAAATTGAGCTGCCTGCAGAGAGGCTGATAAGCTTGCTGCTAGACTATAAAGTCAACACCAGCCTTAAGATCTTGCACAGGTGGATTATGTGTAATGAAGTAAAAGAAATAAATATTGTGTGAAGTGAACTCTTCACATGAACGTCTGCAAAATCCAGAACTGCTTGGGAATATCTATCAGGCAATATAGAACTGAACAAATTCTGTGTACACATGAAGATAAAAGGGCCTAGAAGAGCACTCTCCTCTCTTTTGTTTACTAAACAGCCATGTGCCCAAAGTTCCTGAAGATAAACTTTTGCCAAAAAATGGTTCTCACAAAATGATGTTATGTAGAACACTTTTACATACAAAGAAAATTTTGACGCAGGAACTCACATTTGTTGTTCTATGCAGCAATTCTCATATTATTATTATACAGGATTTATATAGCGCCAACAGTTTGCTGAGCCCTTTATATGAATGTATGGTGCTACAGAGAGCAATTCCCAGGATTTCCCGACATTACAAGTTATGAGACGCATACTGCTGTAGGCACTGCTCTAATCAGGTTTGAGTAACCCATCTAGGAAGGGGAAACCCTGACCACTTGGGCCCATCAGTGTGTAATAAGTACCAAAAGGCTGCATGTAGATTCAAGGGCACAGGTTATGAAGTTTCTAATACTCTTGCAAAAGAGGTAGCTTTAGCACAGCCAGAGTCCTAACAACCAATGATGTCATGTGCATACCCAGACCTCAGCATCACAGGTGGGCGAAAGTGGAACTTCTGCCCTCCAGATCTCTAGCCTGCTTTGCCTCCTGTCTCCTGCCTACTGTTAAAAGGTACAGGGAGGCACTGTGATGGGGACACCCAATGTAAGGCAGTATTGTAATGATGGGACGCCTGCTGGAAGGGGGCACTGGGATGATGGGACGCCTGCTGGAAGGGGGCAGTGGGATGATGGGACGCCTGCTGGCAGGGGGCACTGGGATGATGGGACGCCTGCTGGCAGGGGGCACTGGGATGATGGGACGCCTGCTGGCAGGGGGCACTGGGATGATGGGACGCCTGCTGGCAGGGGGCACTGGGATGATGGGACGCCTGCTGGCAGGGGGCACTGGGATGATGGGACGCCTGCTGGCAGGGGGCACTGGGATGATGGGACGCCTGCTGGCAGGGGGCACTGGGATGATGGGACGCCTGCTGGCAGGGGGCACTGGGATGATGGGACGCCTGCTGGCAGGGGGCACTGGGATCGAAGGATACTGATGTAAGGAGGCATTGTGATGATGGGATGCCTAATGTAGTGGAGCACTGTGATGATGTGACACCCGGTGTAATGGGTCACGGTGATGATGGGACACCCGGTGTAATGGGGCACGGTGATGATGGGACACCCGAAGTAAAGGGGCACGGTGATGATGGGACACCCGATGTAAAGGGGCAATGTGATGGGACACCCGATGTAAACGGGCACTGCAATGGGGGGAATCCTGATGTAAGGAGGCACTGTGATGGGGGGATGCCTGATGTAAGGAGGTAGGTGATTATGTAAGGGGGCATGGTGATGGGTATACCTGATGAAATGGGGCACTCTGATGAGGGCACTTAATATAAGGGCACTGTGATAGGGGTCTATTGTCTGATAGGTGTACAATGACTAAATACAGTATATCCTACCTGAGTTATAACACAAACATGAGATTTTAGTGATTGGACCGGACCTCTTTGCATTGTTTTCAATACTCTGCTTTCATCCCCATACATCCTGAGGTGAGACTGTTTAGAAGCACAAATTTCCAGTCCACTGCAATATATAGGTAAATAACAATCACACTTAACCACCTTCTATGCAAAATATCCGGTTCCTATACTTATTGTTTCCCCTAAACATAATTGTAGTCAGCCCATCTATGACTTCACAAGCATTAGCAATTAGGAGGTAGAGTGTGATATTTATCTAGTACTAAGAAAAAGCTGTAAAAGGAACTATACAAACTTCCAGAATGTTAAATAGTCTGCTTTCATTAGCATGTGATACGGCTGAACTTGTTACAATGCTATTTGAAAGTGTATCTTTCCCTATTTGTCACTCATGAAGAGAGCAGTGCATCTCCTGCTAACTAAGTGTAACACAAACACATAAATATGCATGGAGAATATTACAAGGCCCCATTGTAAACATCATGGTAATGTGTGCAAGTGAAGCGTGACCCAGCAGGAAGAGGAACAAATTGCTGTATCTTTCTCCGAGTGGCTGGCCCAAGCTAATAACCGAAGAGAGGTTTAGAACTAGGTCTGCCAGATGAAATGGATCAGACAAAAATACATTTCTATCACACAACTATTACAAGGATTGAGGCATTAGCTCAAACTAGTTGTGACAGACACACATAACAAGTGGCTTTAATAGCGAGGGCTGAAACAAGCAAAGTAATAAATGGGATTATTGTAAGCTGTAACCTGCATTTTATCAGATGGAAACACTTTACAGAGGAACTCCAGACCACATTCAAGTGTATGTCTGGCCAAAATGGATTTTTGCTTTTGATAGAAGGGGGAAGGATAAGTTTTCTTGTCTGGGGCTCTTACTTACGATCATGGTGACAAACAGTGCAAGAGACATGAAGTGAGGGAAAACCAGCAATAAATGAAGTTGAAGATAGGGGAAATAAAAAAAAAAAAAAAAAAAAAAAACGTGACAGGATATGAATCCCTCCCCTGCTCAATAAAACACAGACAACAAAAAAACCTGGCAGGATATGAATCCCTTCCCTGATCAATAAAACACAGACAAAAAAAAAACCTGACAGGATATGAATCCCTCCCCTGATCAATAAAATACAGAAAAAAAAAACCTTACAGGGTATGAATCCCTCCACAGCTCAATAAAACACAGACAAAAAAAAAAAAAAAAAAAACACCTGACAGGATATGAATCCCTCCTCTGCTCAATAAAATACAAAAAACAAAAAAAAACAAAAAAAAACCAAAAAACCTTACAGGGTATGAATCTCTCCCCTGCTCAATAAAACCGACAAAAAAAAAAAACCTGACAGCATATGAATCCCTCCCCTGATCAATAAAACACAGATTAAAAAAAAACCTGACAGGATATGAACCCTCCCCTACTCAATAAAACAGACAAAAAAAAAAAAAACAACTGACAGGATATGAATCCCTCCCCTGATCAATAAAACACAGACAAAAAAAAATACCTGAACATATAGAGGTTTATTTATTAAAGGTGGAGAGTGCAAAATCAGGCTAACTTCTGCATAGAAACCAATCAGCTTTCAGGTTTTATTGCCAAAGATTAATTGAACAAGCTGAAGTTAGAAGCTGATTGGCTACCATGCACAACTGCACCAGATTCTGAGTGAACTAGCTTTAGTAAATCTCCCCATATGGTTATCTGCTATATATATGTTCTTAGATTGTAAGCTCCAAGGAGCAGGACCCTCCTATCCCTCTTGTATTGAACTGTATTGTTGCTGTATTGTCTCCTGTTATATTGTAAAGCGCTGAGCAAACTGTTGGCGCTATATAAATCCTGTATAATAATAAAATAAAGGTGTGTGTGTGTTTTCTTAATATTAAAGAAACCAAACAGGCTTTTCAAATGGGACTACTGCACCACAACCGCAAGCCTTGCTTCTGGTTCGCAGTTGCAGCACAGTCCCATTCACTTAAATACTGTATGTCATATTCAGCAGAGCTTTCCCCCACCAAATGTGGCAGAAGGATAATTTTTTTCCATGCTTTGCATTGCAGCACGTTATACTCCCATATGACTGCTTGTGCAGCTTGGGGGAAGTCGCGGGGGGCGGGGTCAATCGCCTGTGTTTACTGCCCCCAACCGCAAGTGTAAACTAGGCCTAACCCCCGTTCCCACCGATGTGACTTGTCATGCGATTTGACAGTTCAAATCATATGACAAGTCACACCCAATGATGAGAAATGGAACCATTCTAATCGCAGTCGCACCAATTTGAAAAGTAGTTCCTGCACTACTTTTGCTGATTTCGGGTGCGCCTTGCATAGACATCTGTGCATGAACTTGCACAGATGTCTTACAAGTCACACTAACATGCGACTTCAAGTGAAGTTGCACAATTTCAAAGTCGTATTCAGTGTGAACCCAGGCTAAGACACAGTTGCTGGAAAGCATTAGCAGCTTGCCAATTTGTTTCACTTGTTGACCAAAAATTTGCTTTTTCTTTTCCCCCTTTATTTGAAATTAGGAGCAGCAAAATTACAGAGCAGGGAAAAAATGTGTCTCTGCCCACCCACTGGATTATATAACATTTACAGATAGTATGAAATAAGCAAAAGATCAAACATAACTGGAGGAGGTTTTTGCACATATATAAACTAATAAAGCTGTTTAACCACTTGCCCTCCAGAGGATTTACCCCCCTTCCTGACCAGGCCATTTTTTGCATTACAGTGCTGCGTTACTTTTGACAATTGTGCGGTCATGCAACTCTGCACCCAAACAAAATAACCCTTCTTTCTCCCATGAATAGAGCTTTCTTTTCTGTGCTATTTGATAGCCTGTTCATTTTTTATTTTTTGCACTATATAATAAATTAAAAAAAAAACTATAGTTTTGACTTTTTGCTATTAAACATGTCCAGTAAAAAATAAAAAAATAAAAAAATCTAATTTTGTCAAAAATTAGGCCAAAATGTATTCTGCTACATGTCTTTGCTAAAAAAAAAAAAAAAAAAAAAAAATCCAAATACATTTAAATTGGTTTACGTGAAAGTTATAGCGTCTACAAATGGCGGTATATACTGTGATTTTTGATTTTTTTTTACTAGTAATGGCGGCAATCAGCGACTTATAGCGGGACTGTGGCGGGCATTCTGACACTCGACACAATCAAAGGGTTAACTGTGTGCTGTTTTACTGTAAGCTGTGTGTTTTCAACTGTAAGCACACTGCTTTGCATGGCTCTGTATGTCTCTATGCAAAGCCATACAAAGCAGTGCGCCAGAGCTGACAGGGGAGAGAACTGTATTGTTTATATTGTTTATATACAGTTCTCTCTCCCCTCGGTAATACTCGGCAATCACCGGGTGCCGGCAAGTAATCATCGGCCGGGACCCAGTGATTGACAGCGGGTAGGAAAAAAAAAATATATATATAATAATAAATATATATATTTATTTATTACACACGTGATTTTGCGCACCCCTGCCGCCCTGTAGAAGTATATCTGCTATAGGATGGCAGGAAAGCAGTTCAATCAAGCTGATCCTATTGATAAACAAATACATACAGATTTCTGGAGATAATTAGAGGAGAAATATTTAACATGGAAATAAAATTGTTAATAGTTAAAACACAAAACTGACAATCTTCACAACTCATGACACCATAAACCCTTGAATGCTTTAAAGGACCTTAGTTACACCTTTGCAGTTTTTAAACGTATTCATAATTAACAGTGATTACGATGTAATGTTAATGCCTGTCCATGTGTGACAAACCCCTTCAGCAAAGAGAATATTTAACTACCTATATATATATATATATATATATATATATATATATATATATATATATATATATATATCCATCTATCTCTGTCCATCTATATATCTATATATATATATATATATATATATATATATATATATATATATATATATATATACACACACACACACACATATACACACACCATTAGGGAGGGTTCTGATTAACCCCAAATTTATTCTGCAGCAGGACAATGACCTGTAGCCAATGTCATTAAGAACTATCTTCAGTGTAATGAAGAACAAGGAGTCCCACAGAGGTCTGGTCTCAACTTCATCGAGTCTGTCTGAGATTACATGGAGACAGAAGGATATGAGGCAGCCTACATCCACAGAAGACCTGCGGTTAGTTATCGAAGATGTCTGGAACAACCTACCTGCTGAGTCCATCAAAACTTGTGTACAAGTGTATCTAGAAGAATTGATAAAGGTTTGAAGGCAAAGGGTGGTCGCACTAAATATTGATTTGATTTTTTTTCTTCTGTTCATTTAGTTTCTGTTTTGTCAATTGATAAAAACAAAAAACTATGAACACTTCTATTTCTGAAAGGATTCTTAACTTACAGCATTTCTTTCTCATCTGCCTAAGACTTTTGCCCAGTAGTGTGTGTGTGTGTGTATATATATATATATATATATATATATATATTTATTGCACACACACACACACTCACTGGCCACTTTATTAGGTACACCTTGCTAGTGTCAAGAAAATATTCCCCATACCTTTACACCACCACCATAAGCCTGAACCGTTGATACAAGAGATCGTATCCTGCGTACCTTTGTTGTGAGGAGTGGATACTCGAGTTACTGTTGCCTATCATCTTGAACCAGTCTGCCCATTCTCCTCTGACATCAACAATGCATTTTCATCCACGCAACTGCCGCTCACTGGATATTTTCTCTTTTTGGGACCATTCCCTGTAAACTGTTGTTAGCTACATGTCATGGGACACCTTGACAGTCCTAAAAAAATGAAGAGCGAGCAACAAGTGCTCCACCTCCAGAAAGCTAAATGTAAAAATTTTTCAAAAAATTGTAAACAAAAAAATACCAAAAGACATTGGATGTGTTTCTGATAACTTCCAATTTGTATGAAAACATATGTTTCTGACAAAAGAAACAACACGAACAATAGCTCTACTATGATAACAGCAGCAGGTGGCGTCTATTTGCATACTGAGTAGGTAATACCTCCTGCAACAAACGGCCAAAACCTTTGAAATCCACATTTAACCTGTGAATTTACTCTCCTAAAAAAGAAGCTACAGAGGAAAGCAGCATACCTAGTCAAGATCTGATCTAGAAAATTTATTTGGCAAACTGTGACCCAAGTCATTTTACTACAGATAATTGCAGTCATTTACAGGGGGGTCAGCAAAAGAGGTGAGATGTGGACTGTTAATACAATTACTAGATCAGCTCTGATTACTCCTCCAAATGCTATTACTATGTCTCCAGCAAACCAATCTACTGTAGATATACAAGGCATTATCCCATTAATCTGGCAAACTGGAAACTAAGACAGCTAGGTCTTTGACTCGGTTCTTGCATCATGCCCATGACAAAACTGAACACTAGTAATTAAGCACAACCTACTTAGTTTAAGAAGATATAGAAGCATAACAATGTAAGATTCCAGCATTTGGCATCCAAATCGGGATAGTACCCACTATAAAAGTGTTACATGTCCACCTTCACATAGAAAAACTTAAAAAAAAATCATTAAAAAACACTTTTTTAGATGCTCTACTCTAGAATTTCAAACAAGGAAAATCCTGCTGTCTGTACTTTGTTGGCAGAACTCACCTCCTCAGTAGTAAAATAGATTTGAACACTGCCATAACAAAGGGTTAAACATTTAGTAGAGCCTTCTCCACTGAATATTAATTAGAAGGTGCTCACCCTGTCCTAAGCCTTTCTATTTGGATAAATCACAGCCATGACACAGACACATTCTCCTAAGGCCCAATGTACACGGGACACTTCTGAACGATAGAAACTGACTGCTGGAAAACGTAAGTTAAAAAATGTCTGTTTAGCCATGTTTATGCAAGCTTGCATTTAGAAGTGTTTTTTTAAAAGAGAAGCACAGGAGAACCTCCCAAATGCCCATAATCCATGTAAAAGTGGTAAATTAACGATTTCAGAGAAATAGAGAGAGTAGAAGCAGAGAGAGCAGTATGTGTTGAGATTAGCTTAGTGTGAGGTGCTCATTAACATTTCTTTTGTTTCCAAGGGTGGGAAAGGTGTCCACCTGGCAGGGGGTCTTCATGAGGAATTTGAGGTGTGAATGTGCATTAACATATCTTTTGTTTCCAAGGGTGGGAGCGGTCTGAGGTGTGAATTGGTCATTACAATGTGTGACAAACTTGGTAGGAACATCCTAGTGTTTTGTCCATTTGAGTACCTTGAAAACGTTTTGCATGCATTTTTCATGATGAAAAAGGCTTTGGAGAGCATCGGGAACTGGAAGAGTTAAAAACATTTTTCAAATGCAAACGCTTATAAATGTGATTTAAATCGCTGATAAAATCAACTGCTGAACGCAAGTTTCCTGCATTCAAAAAAACGACTGTAAACTCAAATACCTGTAAACGAAGATGTGTACATGGACACATAGGAAAACATTAGGGTGAGTTCAGGGGCTGCAGAAAAAACCGCTGAACAGCTCCTACAGGGGAGTTTATAAGCTGCAGTGTACATGAGTATTAGGAAATAAATCAAATTAAGATTTTTTTATTTTTTTTTAAAAGGGAACACAAACATAGTTGGGTTTTCTCATATTTATAAATACACATTAACGATTACATGCAAAACAGATACTAGGCAGCAGAAATTAAAGATCACTTTTTCTTGAGTAAATTCAACCTCTCAACAAGTGTTAATGGAAATACATTACAGGTTACAAAGATGAGTTACCTAACTTAATGAATGATAAAACAGATAACCGCAGTGCAATCAGCTCACTGGCCCTGTAAGTCATGAAGACACTAACTACAATTCATGACATTTATCGACATGTAAGCAATCAATGTAATTTAGGCCAACAGGATGCTTGGGAAGTGGCAGGAATCCAAATGCAGGCACGTAAACTGAAGTGTATGAGCAGGCAATACCAGCCCTGCACACAGATAATCACAGAATTAATTCTACTGCCAGGCCAATGTTCTGCTTTAGGACATCTCTAATAACACCTTTCAGTCACAGTGTTAACACTTTTTGCTCAGACTGGAAAAGATAAATCATCAAGAGAACAAATTTGACTAATGCCTTTATGTTCTGTATTAACAATATGTCATCCAGTGTCTTCTGTGATTTACCGGAAGCTACAGGCCACAATTATCCAACTCAAACACTGTATCTCAGTCATAAAGCATGGTTCAAGGACAGAAACAAATGATCATCAAAACAAAATGGTTTAGAGAGCCTCAGGTAACTAAAGTAATATTCAGCTACCCACCAGTATGATTTTAAACCTACCCTTGGGAATGCTAGGAACAGCTAAACATTATCGAACAATCTACGTTAGCGTCTAATGTCTATTAAAGGCCATGTGACCTCTCCGTTCAAACATGTCTATGGAGTAGCAGAACAGTGGCACAATTTGGAATATGTGTGATCTACAGGGACACTGTAAAAGCAAAAGCTGAATTCCAGTAGTATCCTGTCATTTCTAAAAGTGGCTCTGTTCTTTTACCAAAGGTGACAAAGAGAAGGCATTTCTGAAAAGGAATAATGTATACACTACCTTTCCTTCCATCTGTACTGCCGCAGGGAAATGGTACCCAGAAGTTTCCTGGGAACAGGACACTTCAATCTCCATGGTGCCCAGAAGCACTAATTGGTTCTTTCTGTTGACCTCCACACTATTGCAGGAGACAATGATGGGCAGACCATCAGTTAGAACCAGTGAGAGCAGTGGAGGACCCAGGAAATGGACACTCTCAGAAGTAGCAGGTCCCAAGCAGATTTTGGAGGACCATTTCCCTGCAATAAAGCCGCATTCAGCAGCTCAGGTGGCAAGAATTGGGAGTATGTACACTTTTGTTTACGGGTATGCATCATCCTGAAAACCTTTCTGTAGAGCCATCAAAAAATTATCTTCCCAAAATATAACCTAAGATTTCCAAAATTATTATTTTACAAAAAAGATGCTCAAAATAGACAAATGTTATGTTAAACGTCAGTTGGATTAGCAAGTTAGTTTTGTCATAAGAAGAGCTTAACTACTACCACTAACATCATGTGCTAATTACTCAAAATCAAGCAACTACTCAATGGAATAAGCAAAATATCTGCATGAGACATCTTGTTTGGAAGGCACAACTCTCCCATAGTAGGGTTGCATTCTGCTCCTAGAATTGTGATATCACCTTTAGTACAGCAATGTCATTCCGAGGCTGCTATGTTTGTATAGCACCGGAAGCAGGAAACGTTGGGGCGCCAGGTAAGGAAATACTGAATGGTTGGATATAGGGGTTGCTGGGGGTGGGCTGCACCCCCCCCCCCCCAAAGCCCCTGCTTACAACCTCCCTGCCTTCCCACACAGCACAGACATTGGCTACATTCACAACGGCGATTAGGGCTGGTGTGAATTTAAGCAGCAGTTCCTCCTGCGGCTCTCAGCCGGTAAGTGCGGCTGCCAGCCCGTTCAATAGAATGACAGTTAGCCAGCAGCCACACATATTCATGGCTTTCTATGTAGCTAGTGATTACCTGCAGTGATCACTGCTGGATACACTTTGTCTGAATCCAGCAACAAGAGGCGCAGCCTGGTGACCTGTCATTATAGTGAACAGGCCCGGAGGCTGCACCTATCTACTGACAGCCGCAGGAGGAACTGCTCATCAGCTATACTTATTGTTAGTGTATTTTATGTGCAGCCCAAGACCATTTCTCTTTTTCCAATGTGGGCCAGGAAGGCCAAAAGGTTGGACACACCTGGTATACAGCATGCTGGTGCCTATGCAGTACTGCACCAAGCTGACTCAGGGTACGCATAGTACACAAAGTGCAATGTGGGGCTGCTGGATGCCATTTCCTGTTCTGACCTCTGTATTTTTATATACTGTAAAAGCATTTGGGGGGGGGGGGGGGGGGTGAAAATGTTTTTTTTTTTTTTTAATTTCCACTTTAAGATACAGCTACTGCACAACCCAAAGAGATAATCACACATCGAAGCGACTTACAAAAAAATTCCCATAATGCAAACATCTAGGATCAGTCAATGTAAAAGGGGGCGATTGCTGCAAAGTGTAATTGTGAGAGATTTCCTCTCAGAGTAATCACTCGAAATCATGTAAATTAGCATTGTGTTTACGGTAAGATTAGTCCCTTGAGATGGCGTCAAGTCTAAAAAAATTCTCCGTGCAGCTCAATTTCATGCCAATGTTACATTTCTTTTCTTTTTTTTTTTAAAGCATCATATTTGTAGCAAGGATAGCTGTAGGCATTTTAAAGATTTTTTAAAATATATACGAATATGTAATGTGTTTTAAGTACCTTTTTCAACAGTTAAAGAAAAAAAAAAATGTCCTTGAGGCTGACAAATTTGATCATTCCTGGTTCTGCCAACTAACAAATAACAGAGTGTAAGCCCACTGGACGTTTTGATAAAGCTGGTAATGTTAGCTGTGGAAAGTTTCAGCATTGGCGTTTAGTGTCATTTTCCCACGTTTGCATTTTTTTTTACCAAAAAAAGTATTTTTTTTGGTCAAAAAAATTTTTTTTCAAAAAAGACTGTTTGCGGCATTTTACAGCATTTTGCCATGTTTTTTCAGCGAAAGAGCATTTTTACAGTTAAACTCCTCTAGAAACCCACTAGACCTGGCTTTTTTTTCCAGCTAAAAAACAATGATTACAGTCTATGTCCGCATGGACACATAGGATAACATGCTGGCGGGTTTACTAGCTGTAGAAAAAAAACATCAAAAGCTAAAAACAGCAGCTGTAAAAACATCAAGTGTGCATGAGGACCAATACTCAACTCTTGAAACATCATTCAGACTGGGCAAGGAAAGGGAAGCATTATACGCCTATCAAGCTTAGTTGCATGCACATGTGCTGTAAAGAAGAGGGACCAGTAATCAGATCATTGTGTTGCTGCTCTGATCAACAGACTGGGATGTGTTTCTGCCATAGTGGAAACTAAAGTGGTTTTAAAGGCTAAAGGTTTTTACCTTAATGCATTCTCTTCATTCAGGTAAAAAAACATTTTAGGTGCAGCTTCCAGTGAGCCATTGGATCCTGCTGCTTTCAATCAAATCCAGTAAAGATGGAACTCTGATCCGCACTCCATGTGTGTGTCACGAGACGCACACAGTGCAGCTCACGATCGAGCCTGCACAAGTACTCCCCTGGCATGCGGCTTGCTGGGGGGGGGGGTATTTGATTGGCAGAAGAAGCCAGGACCGCTGACAGACTAGAGAAGAGGATCAGGACTGCCCTGTGCAAATCCCATTGCACAGATATTAAAAACACATAATAAGAAAAAAAAAAATAATAGGTGTAAATGATCTCCTCCGCCCACTGTGCATTGGGAAAGCCACTGGAGGAGCACCCAGATCCTGGCTATCAATGTATGTAGTGCAGACTACTACATCTGCAGTGGCCCGTGAGATAATTGCTGGAGTTCCACTTTAACATAGCATGTGCCGAAGGTTGTGCACCCTGAAAGGGTAGTCCACCTTAAGAGGTTACAATAATGAACAGTAAAGGTCAGGAGCAGACTGACCATTTGGAAACTCGGGCACTGCCCGAGGGCATGAGATGCTCCTGGTACCTTTTTCATAGGCTTTTTTGATTTTGGGCAAGGATACAGGGGCCCCATGATCCTCTATTGCCCGGGGGCCCCATGAGTTGTCAGTCCGCCCCTGGTAAAGGTGCATGTTACAATGTGAATCAGTGCAGCGTGCTTGTGCATTGTGGTTTGCTGGAAAAGAATGCATACATTATTCCTTTGTTGAGATGTGTCACATCCTATTCATTTGAATGGACTGACTAATACAAAGGAGTACATGCAACATTCATTGACATGCTCTGCAAATAACAGAAAGCATTTAATAGGGAAAAAAAAACCTCTTGGTCAGAATGCGCAGAGCAATTAACACCTTGAACACCCCCATGTAATGTCATCTTAAAATGAAATTAAAGCCTCCCACACAGTTTTTAAAAATGTCAGGCAGAATATTATGTGCATGTAATATGCTAAAATATTCTTTATGCCATATTTAGGTTACATGTCAGACAATAATTTCCTAGGACTCCCCCCCCCCCTCAAAGCTATATTTGCATCCTTATAATAGGGACACAAAGTAAACTTTTGAAAGTGCTGCACACTTCAAACACACACCTCCAGCAGCACTTCTCACAGACCTAGCCTGCTTTGCATAAAACAGGAAAACAAGGTGGCACTTTGAGCATTAATCAAATGCTATTTAGCATAAGAGAGATGAAAGAAGGCTGGCGCTGTATAATTACACTTGTCGAAATGAAAATACTAATAATTGAGAGGCAAAGCAAGGCAGTGGCATGTTTTAACCCCAAGACAGAAAAAAAAAATGCCATTAAAGAACATAAAAAAAAAAAAGGCTCAAGGTTTTAGCTGTATTTAACAAGGCACTCATGAAAATGAACTGATTGCAGTAGTTGTTTATGTGTAACAATCAAGTGACAGAGCACAGGAGCACATAAGTCAGACTTGGGTCTAAGGCCTTGTTCCTACAGGTGTACTATAGTGTATGTCCATGTGAAGGTTGCCTTTTCATGCCCGAGCAGGCAGTCCCATTCATGTCAACCCGAACACAGCTGCTGCTCCCAATTTGACAACCAGGCAGGCACTCTTCGCCTGACTATAAATCAGTGGCATATTTCGGTTTACTTCTAGTCTGCCTCATCTGGCGACCTCTTGGTATCTGCAAGTCCAGAAGTAAAGATAAGGGGTAGGCGCAGTCAGTAGCTACCAAGCTGAAATTCAATACATTGACCTATCCTAGGAGCCCCTTGACTGGTGAACTGTGCAGTCTTATAGTAGTTCAACATCTTTCAGATTTCAAACACCTCCAATAATGTTTTCTAGTTTCAATAATTGAAAACAATCATGGAACATTCTGAGTTCAGCAGAAACCATCATTCATGTATGACTAAGGCAGCAACATCTGTAAAGACAAACGGTCTAGGAAAAAAATACGCAAGCCACCAGTTCTGGTTTGATTTTAAAGGAAAAACATCAGGGCCTTCACTGGTCCCTGGCTTCACTACTTATTGAGTTACTGACCTTGAACTAGTATGTGCATATTACGTGTCCTAACATAACACTTGCTGCATTTTGGTTATAGGTCAGTGAAATACTAGGTAATAAATTGATAAAGAGATGACAGAACCCCATCCTTCATGGCTTACAAGTCAAACCCTGGATTCCTATGCTGACAGGTTCTCTTTAAACAAGGCCATGGGTAGGGGTCCTCCTAGCTGGTGGTAAGTTGCATGTTCTATGACTCATATTTGTATATAGGGCAATCTGACAATCACATTCCTCTTACGTCTGATCATGCATCTGTACTCATTACAATCTATGGGTATGGATGAATGATATCTAAAAGGTTTAGCCTGAAAACGGCTTTCAAAGAAATTAAATTTGTAGGACTACATTAAAACTATGTTTGAGCATCCTGGCTCATCGAGGATAACTCATAGAAATCACAGATGCTTGGTTATTTTTGCAGCACCGGTTAAAAGATCTTGTCCTACTTCCAACTTTCACAGGTACTAAAGTGCCGATTCACATATATGCGAATTGGCTGCTGTCTGAACCGCATTCAGTCTGCATGACATGTGAACAAATATTGCTTCCTATGGTGCCTGTTTACATATGTCCCATGCACTGGTGGTGCGGATTCAGTGCGGTTTGAAAAAGAGTCATGTACGCTTTCTGAGCAGTGCGGTCCAGTTCAGGTACGGATTACAGGCTATTGACTTCTATGGGAACCATTTCTAAACCCCATATGTGTGAACAGGATAATCCTGAGAACGAATCCTGTCCTGAACCGCACAAGTGTAAAGCAAATTGCAAATCACATGTCCGATTTCTGAGCTGTGCGGTCCAGTTCAGGTATGGATTACAGGCTATTGACTTCTATGGGAACCGTTTATAAACCCCATATGTGTGAACAGGATAATCCTGAGAGGGAATCCTGTCCTGAACCGCACAAGTATAAAGCAAATCACATGTCCGATTTCTGAGCTGTGCGGTCCAGTTCAGGTGCGGATTACAGGCTATTGACTTCTATGGGAACCGTTTCTAAACCGCACGTGTCATTAATTGTGAACAGGATAAAATCCTGTCCTGAAGCTGATGTAAACCTGTCCTGAACCTGATGTAAACCTGATTTGAACAGCTTAATAACTACTGTGTCAATTAGCTGTGAAACCTGAGCTTCAATCCGCACTTAGTCCTAAAGTATACATTGGATTCTATTATAAACAAAGGCTAAAATACATTATATGCTGTATTTGGTCACTGCAACTGAACACCTGTATTATCGCTGCTAGTTAGTTTGGACAGTAAATGCATCAATAAAGAAAATTAAGCATTTCATATTTCAACAAGTTACTAAAGGCTATAGATTATGCCACTTTCTTACCTTCCACCATGGGTGGAAAGAAGGAAAACTACACTACTCCCCCATCAACACAGTTAGTGTTGATGGGGGAATCCCTCCTGCAGTGGGCAGCCTACCCTGCCGGCAGTATACAATGATTAGTGTTGCCAGGTATTGCCGGCAACAATAATCATTCGAACAGGCTGCTTGTGCAAAAGTTAATTGACAAATCGACTTGTTTATAACCAGGGTGTCCACACATGGATGGAAACCTGACTGGTTCAGCAGGAACTGGACAAATTTCGATCCATGTATGGCCGCCTAACAACTGTAGACTATTACTAGTAAAGTAATGAGCATTTGGCCTGGGGTGGGTAATCACTGTTAATTTATGAAGCTGACAAAACAGTAAAATCAATAGCACCAGTTTTCTGCCATCCCCCAACCCATGATAAAATTGCAACCAGTAGGAATAGGAAATGTTGAAGCAATATACCTCCCTAATGTAAATATTCTCATCAATGTGTATTAATGTCCTGAAACCCTTATTTTTTTTAAATAGTTTGAAATTATCTCTGTACACAATAGAGCTATAGTTCTCATTACACTTGCAGCATCTGTATCCTTTGGGCTTTACTGATTCTTTCATCACAGCAAGTCTACCAGACAAGGTCTGACTGATGGCATTCTATGCAGTCCCTAATGATGAAAAGCATGTGATCTAGGCTGCTCCTAAGCACCATTTTTACATTCATGGCAAGAAAGAGGACTTTTTACGCAAGCAGGACATGTGTCCTAATGCTTCATGTAAAGTTTAAATTTTAAGGATAGGTCTACTTTAAGCTCCTTAAAGCTTTAATAAAGTTGGAAAACAGGCTACTTGCTGAAGCAGAAGTATCATTTTTTATTGAAAACATAAAGTGCTTTGAATTTTGATGGAAGAAGAAAGCAACTCTGGCAAAGGGTAGATATATTAAAGTTCTGGACGCAGTGAACTGCTGACCTTCTAGCTTTTGTGAAAATACAAAAATACAGAGGAAGCCCAGCAGGCACTAGAAATCCACAGTATAATAGGACAATGTCGCACTGGCAACAACACAAAAATAGTACAGTATGCTAACTAGGCAAGTTTCTAATATAAGCAACTATTCTTACTAGAGGTGTGAAAAGGAAACTGAATATTTGAAATCCAGGAAAGAAAATTATCAAAGGAAAATAGTTCTACTGAAATGTATACTGCAAAAAGAAAGACCATACTAAAATGCAACAGGGCACATTTTCCATATACAGTAGGGTTAGGTTAAATTTTTCTTAAAGCAAGGATCCCCAAAATCTGGCACTTTGGTAGCCTTTAGCTGGCACAAATTCTCCCACTGATACTAGGCATTATTCTTCCCACTGAAACAAACAAGGGACCATAATTGCTGCCACTGACACCAATGACAAGGCGCCATTCCTCCCACTGATACCAACCACAGGGCACTCGGCCCCCAGCTGATACCAATGATAGGCCACTATCCCTCCCTCCTACATTGTAAGTTCCGAGGAGCAGGGCCCTCCTATCCCTCTTGTATTGAACTGTATTGTTGCTGTATTGTCTCCCATAATATTGTAAAGCACTGAGCAAACTGTTGGCGCTATATAAATCCTGTATAATAATAATTGTCCCCACTGATAACGATGATGGGGCACTATTCCTCCCCCAAACACGCACAAACGATCCGGCACTATTCCTCCCACTGACACCAACAATGGGGCACTATTCCTCCCAATGACACCAACAATGGGGCACTATCACTCCCCTTGACACGAACAACGGGGAACTATTCCTCTCACTAATACGAATGATTTGGCACTATTCCTCCAAGTGATAGCAATGATGGGGCATTATTCTACCCACTGAAACAAAGGATGGGCTACTATTGCTCCCACTGATACCAATCACAGGGTACTATTCCATCAACTGATACCAATGATGTGGCATTATTGTCCCCACTGATACCAATGATGGGGCACTATTCCTCCCACTGATACCTAAAGTATTGATACCTAAAAGTATTGATAGGACATTATTCCTCCAAAAGATACCAATGATGGGAAATTATTCTGCCCACTATTCCTCCCACTGATACCTAAAGTATTGATACCTAAAAGTATTGATCGGACATTATTCCTCCAAAAGATACCAATGACGGGAAATTATTCTGCCCACTGATACCAATGATGGGGCATTATTCTGCCCACTGATACCAATTATTGGGGCACTGTTCCTCTCACTGATACAGATTAAAAGGCACGATTCCTCTTCCTACTGACCACCAACCAGAGAGATTGTTTTATTCTCACTGATGCTGGGACTACCCCCTTGGTCCACAGTCATCCCCCTAAGGTCTGAAGGACAGTAAACTAGCCCTTTGTTTAGAAAGTTTGGAGACCCCCTGTTCTAGAATTAGGACTAGTGCATCTAGATGGGGAAACCCATGCACATTGATCCTGTTCCTATTGGATCATACAATCCCCTCCATCCACTCACTGAATTCAAGTTTTTCTCTCTTTTTTTTTTTTTTTAGGTGAAACACTGTTACTTTGCCTGCCTAACCCAGCTATAGTAACTAGAGCACTGAGCATGCTTGAAGGAGCTTGCCTACCTGGGTACGCTCATGGAAGAAGAATATAATATAAATCAATAAAGGAAATACCTGAAATACAAGTCAGTGTTGTCTACTAATTTATGCTCCTCTGCAATAATTTCAACTTCACCCATAAACATACAAGCAAGCACATAAGTTATGCTGTCAAGGTTGTACCCCACCCAAAAGCTCTGGCATGCCATTCTTCTGTCTTTACGGTTACACAAAGTAATATGGATAGTGGTCCAGACAACAACTGAGCAACACAAAAAGTCTACTTCCCATAAAATGCTGTAAGGTACCTTTATAAAATATAGATAAGGCCCGTGGAGTACAAATTAGGCTGCCTTGTCTGTATTATTCTCACGAAAGTGGTTTAAAAATAAAGATAATTAAATTAAAGAATACAGGGTCTAGTGTATATTATATTCTGGGACCTGACAGTTGTTTCTCAATTAGACTAAGCACTCTGTAAGGTGGCCTGGAATATAAAGTTGGAGATTCATAACAAAGATTACTTGGCATTGTCATGTTAAAGAAAAGACAGCAGAGAGGGGAGGAGGTTGAGGATGGTTCATTATTTTGTTTAGCTCACCATCTGACTTGGCTGAGCTGTTTTAATCTCAGAGAATTTCCATAGTCTATGTGATTTAAATGCTGATAGTGCCACATTTAATTGTCAGTTCTGTGATGTGACCTGACAAAACAAGCATTTGAAGTACTGTTTAGCATAGCTGCTTAGCTAAAGACAGCCACGCTCCACTCAGAAATTCAAATGCCAATTCCACTCAAACCATCCTCCAGAGTAGGAAGATGCTTTAGTCTAGCTGACCTTTTGCAGTAGGGTTATCTTATAATAATTCCGTGCTTGCACTCTCATTATTCTAACAATGTGTGCGGCATACGGAAGCAAATCAAGCAATATCAGAGCAATGCTGTGTTTAATACTAGTGTTTGTGGTCTACAATATGCACAGCCTGACGTTGGGATGCAACCAATTCTTGTTTGAAAAACATAATCATTACATTTTCTTGCCTGGGAATGCCTTTGCCCTACAATTCACTGTGGACAACACATTCAAAGGCTAACGTCAAGTACAGACAGGGGACTATTTGTATTCAATTAGGAAGAAACAGAAGCACACAGACATATGACTGAAATAAACTAATTAAGTGTTCTTGCATGGCAAGACCACTTACTGTTATCTCACATATATATTCTTATTATTATAGCCAAATTTACCACCCTAACTCCTCCCACAGTTTTTTCACTACATAGACAGTAATATACCGAAACGTGCGGATTGTTCCCGATTGGTGTGCTATTACTTTGTGGAACGTTTCGCCAAATGGTTCACAAAATATCGCCGTTTTTGTGGTGAAATTGGTCCTATTAGGAATGAATGGCGGAATTCCTATAGGAATGAATGGCGGAATGTTCAAAACTAGAGTGGGAGCTGACAAAAGCTAGAGTGTGAGCTGAAAAATCAGGACCTGATTTCTAAACTGCCACCACTCCCTCATTTTCAAGCCCACCTACACAAATCTATCAAAACGTTCAGCTATCCCTGCTGCCACTAAAAATGTCAATGGCTAAGCCATGGTCCTGATAGTTTTCACAATATGACCATTTGTTTGCAACTCACACCGCCCATTGACATTCATTGAAACTCCACTCTAGCCACCTCAAATTTGAAGGGCAATTTCTAAACTGTGACTGTGCCTTCATTTTTAATATTTCAGAGACATACTATGCATCAAAATGTAGGTCTGGGTCTTGTGATTCTAACAATATAAAGCTCTTCATGTAAGATTTATAATTTTTAAACTACAACTGTTTGAAGATGGCAACCGCCAGTGAAGTGAGCAAGTTGGAGCAGTTTGTTTTTAACCACTCTTCTCTGCCTTGCTACAGTGAGTGTTGCCATAGGAACCCAGGTGTGTGAGCAGGCAGCAGAGTGACAAAAGCTAGAGTGTGAGTTGTAGACTACTGGTGGAGGAAAGAACACTTCACTCAATTTACCCAGAAATTGTAGCTTTTCTAGTTAAAATTGCCACTCTAAATATTACCAAGTATGGATACTATCTATCAGTCACAATAAGAGCCACCCAAGAGTACAGCAAATTTACAACAGCTAATGTAAATGCTTATAATCAAATAGGCATAGAGCTTTTTTTACTGTATACTGTACTCTTTGTTCTGTTGTGTTACTGACCAAAACACATTAGATGTTCCTGGACCAAGCATGCGCCTATGGAAACATTAGATAAAAATCAAAATTGTCTGCACACTTTTTCTGGGTCTGTGATGAAAGAGGATCAATATGACAGCCAGCCACCAGCACTTTCCAAATCAGCAATGGTATTATCTATGGTGCACAAGCAGCTATAGTCAGCCAAAACAGGCTAGTCAGGAGCAGAAGCAATTGGACAGGCTAAAAAACCTAATCCAATTGCCTGCCTCTCTCCACAGGCCAAGTATGAAAGGGTTATGTTTTATGTTAGGATCAGGGGCAGACTGACCATGTGGAAACTCGGGCACTGCCCACGGACCCGGGGTCAGTAGGGGGTCCCATGAGATGCCCCTGGTACTTTTTTCATAGGCTTTTTTGAGTTTGGCCAAGGACACAGGTGCCCCATGATCCCAATTGCCCGGGGGCCCCATGAGTTGTCAGTCCGCCCCTGGTTAGGATACTTGTTGGTCACAGCATGCCTGTAATTTCAACTACTCTGTGAGGTCTGTAGTTACCCAAGTGTCATCACATGGCTCAAACATTGACTCATTCCCAATCCCTTACGGCTCATCGACTAAACTCACTGTTTATAGGGAAATAATGATTGCTGCAACCTCTCATCACATCAGAAAAGAGGGTTCATCTGAACATCAGGTCCCATGAAGTTAGTGATGTTAGTGACCATGCCATTTTCCAGAAAGGAACCTTCTCTTTAGCCTTCCCAAACAACTCATATCTCATTACCTATTATATCACTTACAAAGCAAAGTCACTGAATTGCTTGGACAGCCAAGTTATCCTGCACAGTTCTGCACATGAAAGCAAATGACACGCTCACTCCATAGAATGCAATCCATCACTACCACACCAACTAGGTAAAGATAGGATGCTTCTTTTTAAACGGTCAGCATCATTTTATGGGCCCTTCTCTCTAAAACTGGAAGTCAGTTTAAACTATTTTAAATATAGAAGACTACTGATAAAATGAACATATTTGATAGTATGGGCGCCTTTTTCATAACATACCAAGCTATGGTGGATGTTTATAATTTCAGTGTTATTCATTAGTGCACAATCATGGCAGTTTAGAGCAGTTATCTGTAAACCCTGGAAAGCAGAGACTCTCTCCAAGCTGCAATCATGCCAAAATCTCAAGGCAGCTGCAATGCAGAAATCTCAGATTGAACATTTTTACTCTAGCACAGCAACTTCAGCCGCATAATATTTGAAAAAACTAGTATGTTTATAAGGTGTTTAAAATCGTTATTGTGGGACACAGTACTAAAAATGTTATCTTCTGAGAAATACTTCTTTGATGAGGAGTTGGTAACACAATGACTGCATTAGTATGGGTACACAGCAAATGATTTCTACTCCTTCAACAGCCTCTCAAAACTATAGAAATTTGTCTTTAGCCAGGCATACAGATCTGCTGTTTTATGATTTCAGTTTCCGCTCCTTTAAACTTACTGGGCTTTCCCTAAGAAAACCATCTTACCTGCACACTTGGTCCTTGTAATCAGTGGAGGTCCTGGTTGCCCTGTTCCACCTTCCCCTGGTCTTGTTAGCAGAACCCTAATCTCATACTCTGTATCTGGGTCCAAATGCCATAGCTTGTAGGTTGGGGCATTCACGGCATGGGTTTCTGTCCAAGTCCCAGTGGTCATCCTATACTCCACCTCCTTCAGAATGATAGGCCCATCTCCAATAATTGAGTTGGCATTCAGCTGAATAAGGAGATATGTTGGACCAACACCAAGGAGTTGCGGTGGGGCGATCGGTCGTGGTGGTTCTGGAAGGGAAAAAAAATATATATATTAAAGTAATTTCACCTAAGCAAGGGGTGTTATGAAGTATTCGTAAAAGGGTCATCTTTTTTGCTTGCATACATAACACTAACACGAGGAAGATGTATCATACACATTGTATTAGACACAGTGTGGGTACTTCATCTGCCAGGAAAAAAAAAACTCAGGATTTAGCTGGAAGCTTATTTCAGTCAACTAAGTGCTTGTTCAAACAAATGGTGAACTGAATTTTGCAGGAAATGCATACCAGAATTTATCAGAAGCTGAATTAGCTTTTCTGCATTAGACAGGTTTTTCTCATCTCTTTGTATGAAAGGAACTGCCCTACAAATTTTGGGCGAGTACTGAATGACAGGTTCATCCATTGTTCAAGGAGAATGTAACCATGTAGGATCATCAATCCAGTTGCTGAACAAGTGCAAAACACACCGAAACGAGGTGCATCTTATTGTCCAAAAAGCAAAGTAGGTCATTTTTTTTCAACAGCAAAAAGCTATGTGGCCTAAATACCTTATTTCATACAGAAGAAAAGAAAAACATTTATTTTATATATTTAACACTGTTGTAGAGGGCACATAACTTCTGTGGATATTTTCCACTAAGTTTTAAAGTTGTATATCATGTGTTCATGTTCACTAGGTCTTTCACAGGAATGAGTCAGTTGTGTGTTATTGATCAACTACGACAAAACCTGATTTCTGATTTACTGGTGAAATCATTCCTGTTAGGCTCCATGCACACTGGGCTTAAAAAAACACCAGTTCCCTTGGAAAAAAACCCCAGACATATAGAGCATTTTTGTACAATGTTTAGACACGTTTAAGAGTGTTTAATGTTTTTTCCTGCCAGAAAACTCAAATCGAAAACGCAAACCAGAAGGGTTTTTTTTTTCTGCCTCTAAACGCTGAGCTAAAAATATGCCTCTAAATATCCTAATGTGCATGGACACATAGGATAACACTGAGTTGCTTCTACAGGCAAAAGAGAAAACTCCTGTAGAAGCAGAGTTTTGTAAGCCAGTGTGCATGGAGTCAGTCCTTATGCACACTTGATGTTTTTACAGCTGCTGTTTTTGGCTTTTGACTTTTTTTTCTACAGCTAGTAAACCCCCCAGCATGTTATCCTTATGGGGTGGCACAGTGGCTTAGTGGTTAGCACGTCTGCCTTGCAGTAAATGGGTCATGGGTTCGATTCCTGACCATGGCGCTTCCTGCATGGAGTTTGCATGTTCTCCCTGCTTGCGTGGGTTTCCTCCGGGTACTCCAGTTTCCTCCCACACTCCATAGACATGCTGGTAGGTTAATTGGCTCTTGTCTAAAATTGGCCCTAATAAGTGCATGTATGAATGTGAATTAGGGACTTTAGATTGTACGCCCTTTGAGGGATAGGGACTGATGTGAATATATATATATATATATATATATATATATATATATATATATATATATATATATATATATATATATATATATATACATACATATATATATACACACACACACACACACACACATACACAGTATTTAAAGCGCTGTGTAAATTGACAGCGCTATATAAGTAACTGAAATAAATAAATGTGTCCATGCACACAGACTGTAATCAACATTTTTTGGCTGGGAAAAACCCCCCAGGACTAGTAGGTTTCTGGAGTTTTATAGCTGTAAAAACGCTCCAACGCTGGTAAAAAACAAAAAAACAACAACTCTAAGAGCGCTAACAAACGCAAATGCGAAAAATGTGGCTAAACGCTAATACAAAAATGCTAAAAAAATGCTGAAAAACTCACCTTTTTAACGTGATTTTACACAGCTAACATTACCAGTGTTATTGAAACACCCAGTGTGCACGGAGCCTTAGTGTTCAAAAGCCTCAATCAATATTACTGGGAAATATAGTTACATTTTTAGTTATGAACTGTAATTTTATTAAAGCATCGACAAACCATAAGTCAAAATAAAACCCAAATTATATACAGTATGTAGCTAGGATTAGTCAATATTGTATTAACAAAACAATTTAAAGATGTTGCAGAGCCCTGCATTATCAAAACCAGCTTTTATTACATCTATAGAAATAAGGCAGCCAAAACATGAGTAAGCTGGATGTTTCTTTAGTCTACATAACTCCTCAAAAACACCAGAAAAAAAGCTCAAACAGCTCCATTCTCCATAACAAAAATAGCCACTACGGCAAAATCTTCAGCATAAAATCTTAAAGGATAAGGTCAAGTTTAAAAAAATAAAGCAGTGCACTTTTTTTTCAGTAAAAAATGTGCATTTACTGTTTTTTTGGGTTTTTTTTTTTTTAGGAGCCTGGGAAGCAAATCACTGGAGCTATGCAGGACTCCTGCAGACTGTCATTGTGAACTGTCAGCTTGTATATCGTATACTGACAGGAAGAATTAATGAACTACCGTAGTAGTTACATAGTTAGTCTGGCTGAAAAAAAAACAAACGTCCATCCAGCTCAACCATTAAAAAAAAAAATATATATATATATATATATATATATATATATAATCCTATACCCACAGTAGATCCAGAGGAAGGCAAAAAAGCCCAGCAAAGCATGATCCAATTTGCTCCTGCAGGGGAAAAAATCCCTTCCTGATCCCCCGAGAGGCAATCTGATATTCCCTGGATCAACTTTATCTATAAATGTTAGTATCCAGTTATATTCTGTGTCTGAGAAAGAATCCAGGACTTTTTTCATGCAATCCACAGAGCTGGCCAGAACCAACTGAGGGAGTCTATTCCACATTTTCACAGCTCTCACTGTGCAGAAACCTTTCCGTGTTTGGAGATTAAATTTCTTTTCCTCCAGACGTAAAGAGCGCCCCCTTGTCCTCTGTGATGACCTCAGGGTGAATAACTGTACACCGAGTTCACTATATGAATCACTGATGTATTTATACATGGAGATCATATCTCTCTTTAATCTCCTATTCTCAAGAGAGAATGAATTTAGTTCCTCTAATCTTTCCTCATAGCTGAGCTCCTCCATGCCTCTCATCAGTTTAGTTGCCCTTTGTACTTTCTCCAGTTCCCCAATGTTCTTTTTGTGAATTGGTGCCCAAAACTGAACTACATATTCCAGATGAGGTCTTGCTAATGATTTGTACAGGGGTAATATGATATCTCTCTCTCTGGAGTCTATACCTCTTAATTCATTGAGAACTACAAGCCTACATCTGCAAAGGTTGTTGAGACATGCAGCTTCCCATTCACAGAGCCCTGTGAACGAATGATGGAGCCTCGCTCGATCACATTTTTTTTTTCTTTTTTTTCAATTGTCACAGCTAGCGAGGTTAGAAGATCCACCACTAGCTGTCACAACAGGGGATCAGGGGTGGTGTTACAGTAACATGTTACACCCTGAATATGGGTATAATATGTTACAAAAAGGTGAACGTGACCATCTTCACCATAATTTATAGTCCTTATAAATGTTCCACATTATCAGGGTGATCTAAAAACTTCTCTTTGTGGGGATCTGCTTGTGTTCAATTTAAATGCATAATCGCCAATTATGTTTATTCCATAAAACCGTGCCATGAAAAAAATGATATGCAAAGTGCAGTCCACAGAAAGCAATCATAATTTACTCTGATCAGACAGGGATACTTTTTGACCGTATTATATGATTTACTGCACTTTGTCCAAGTCCTGTAAGGACAGAACACAATAATAAAACAGTGACTAATCACAAGTAAACTATGCTGAGTTGAAGCCACAGCACAAGAGATTAGGACGCAGGAAGAAAGGCCTGTATGTTTGGGGCCAACAGCTGAAGGTATCAGATTGATTTCTATACACAAGTGAATGCCTGTGAAGTCACAAGCACCACATCTTACAGCCTGCCAAAACATGCTACAATAGTGCGCTCTTCAGCCAAAATAAACATCCTGAATAAACTGAGGCAGAACCAGGCTCCAGGGAACTTTATTTTTAGAGCACAAAAGAGCCACATCTACAAAGGTCGTTTTGTGTAAGATTTTATGTGGACTGCGAGAAACACACTACTTTTGTGCGGTGATGGAAACGATAAAAACAAAGTAGGATTATGCACTCACACAGACTTGGATTGGATGAAAATATTGCATAAAACATAAAATAATGGTTTCAATTAAGTTGTGATTAACATTCCGTTCTCACGTTGCAATCATTTGATATAAATGCACTGTATATTTTACACCGTGTTCCAAATTATTATGCAAATTATATTTTTCTCATTTACCTAAATAATTGATGTAAATACCAGTCAGCATATTTCTCATGTTATCAACTATTAAGATTACAATTCAAATTTTATTGAACAAACCTCCTAATGATAACAGGATTTTGGTTAAACATAAAAAAATTACAATGCACTGTTCCAAATTATTATGCACCGTAAGTTTCAAAACACTTTATAGGCTGTAAAGAACTGAAAATTGTCATTTGTTGTGTTTGCAGCATATTTACTGAAATCAAAAGCTATTTCAATTAAACTTTTAACAACATTTTAACTTTTAAACATTTTAACAGGTCACGTTACATTGTAACATAGGACCACTTATTTGATAGCAGCTTCACAAGTCTTGCATCCATTGAACTTGTGATTTTTTGGACAGTTTATGTTTGAATTTGTTTACAAGATGTCAGAATAGCCTCCCAGAGCTGCTGTTTGGATGTAAACTGCCTCCCACCCTCATAGATCTTTTGCTTGAGGATGCTCCAAAGGTTCTCAATAGGATTGAGGTCAGGGGAGGATGGAGGCCACACCATGACTCTCTCTCCTTTTATCCCCATAACAGCCATTGATGCAGAGGTATTTTTTGCAGCATGAGATGGTGCATTGTCATGCATGAAGATGATTTTATTATGGAAAGCATAGTTCTTCCTTCTGTACCAGGGAAGAAAGTGGTCAGTCATAAACTCCACATACTTTGCAGAGGTCATCTTTACACCTTCGGGGACCCTAAAGGGGCCGACCAGCTCTGTTTCCATGATTCCGGCCCAAAACCTGACTACACCACCGCCTTGCTGACATTGCAGCCTTGTTGGAACAGGGTGGCCGTCCACCAACCATCCACTACTCTATCCATCTGGACCATCCAGGGTTGCACGGCACTCATCAGTGAACAGGACTGTTTGAAAATTAGTCTTCATGTATTTCTCTGCCCAATGCAGCTGTTTCTGCTTGTGAGCATTGGTTATTGGTGGCCGAATAGAAGGTTTATGCACAGTTGCAAGACTCTGGAGGACTCTACACCTTGATGTCCGTGGGACTCCAGAGGCACCAGCAGCTTCAAATATCTGTTTGCTGCCATGTAATGGTATTTTAGCAGCTCCTCTCTTGATCCGATGCATGGATCTGGCAGAAATCTTCCTCAATGTGCCTTTATCTGCACGAACCCGTCTGTGCTCTGAATCAGCCACAAATCTCTTAATAGTGCGATGATCACGCTTACGTTTTTGTGAAATATCTAATGTTTTCATACCTCGTCCAAGGCATTGAACTATTTCACTCTTTTCGGCAGCACAGAGATCCTTTTTCTTCTCCATATTGCTTGAAAATGGTGCTCTGCTTAATAATGTGGAACACCCTCCTTTAGTAGTTTTTCCTTAAATTGGGCTCACCGGCCAATCTAATTATCACAGGTGTCCGAGATTGTTTTCAGTGATCAAAAGAGCCCTGACACACAATGCCATCCATGAGTTACACTGAAAAACAAAATATTGTTTATATTGTGACACTTAAATAGAATTTGCATAATAATTTGGAACGCGGTGTATATGGGGGGGGGGATTTATCAAAACTGGAGCAAACAATCTTAAACAGCTTAGCATGGCAACCAATCAACTTCTATCTTCAGTTTGTCAGGTAAATGTTGAAAATGTAGGACAGAAGCTTATTGGTTGCCATGCACAGATACCGCAGATCCTAGCTGCTCCAGATTTGATAAACCCCCCTCATAGTGTTTGAACTTGGAAATATCACCCAGATGTGTCTCTTTCTGCAAAGAATCATCATCTAAAAGCGAGATGTGTTCAATGTAACTTAGACTGCCCATACAGAACTGGGAAGAGAAAATCCCTGGACTCCGCATACCGACAAGATCCAAGAGTCACTAGAGTGTAAACAGCTCAGCTCTGTCCAGGCCACATCAACGATGTATTTCACCCCACCCACGGGGCTTAGTCATGGAGCTCTTTGTTTTTCAAATTGATAAAGCGCATGCGCACGAAGCATGTTGTCCCAGCAACCAGCCTCTTTCTCCTAAGCTGCGGCTCCAGCGTGGGTTCCTCCGTCTCCTTGACATCGCGGTGACGTCACCTGGGATGCTGGGACGTCATGCTCTGACAGGCGTTCATCTCCTCCACTGCTCCCCTCTGAGCGGATGGGCCGTCCATCTGGGAACCTGGCATCTTAAAGCTACAGGCTGGCGTTTTAACATATTACCCGGTGTTAGTTTATTAAAGCTACACCTCCATACAAGGTGTTTTATATGACCACAAACTACACAGCGTCTAGCTCTGGTCAATACTCCTTTATACACTTATGTGTTTTACTGTGGCAGCAGTGAGATTATACCATTGATGACAGTTGAAATTATTCACCTTTTCCTTTGGGACACATTTGTGCGCTTATGTCTACAGTGTTTTTTCAATGCAACTTAGACTGCCCATACAGAACAGGGAAGAAAAAATCTCTGTACACCACATACCGACAAGATCCGACAGTCACTAGAGTGTAAACAGCTCAGATTCATCCAGGCCACATCAACCATTTATTTCACCCCACCCACAGGGCTTAGTCGTGGAGTTCATGGAGCTCTCTGTCTTTCAATATATTAGCACAACCAGACCACATTATGGAAGACCTCAATGTTTTAGTTCTTAAAGGAAATTTCAAATCCATTCAGGAAAGAAAAACTTTTGAACTAAGAATGATAATTCTATTTGAGATATGGGTCTTAATTTGGACATGGGATTCCTCAATCACTATCCAATATTTTTATGACTCCCTCTGTGAGTGTTGTCCCCCCCCCAAGTCTTTGCTTTTGCTTTGCGGTGTCTTATCTCTAGGTTAACCCTAGGCTTGTGCTTCTGCTTTTTTTTTTTTTTTTCCTCATCCCCCACATCTCTTCTAACATTCTGCTAGAAACGTTGTAATAGTACTGCTGCTTTGACCTTGAAGAAGGGGACATACCCTGAAAGCTTGTCTTCAAAATTGTATGTTAGTGCAAATAAAAAAAGTATCACATCAGTACTCAATTGTTTCTTTCAGTATATGAAACAAATGAATTCAATTATGGCTGGTCACAATACGTAACAACTTCACTTACAGTCATGGCCGAAATTGTTGGCACCCTTGATATTTTTCCTGAAAATCAAGTATTTCACACAAAAAAGGTATTGCATTAACACATGTTTTGCTATACACATGTTTATTCCCTTTGTATGTATTGGAACAAATATAAAACAGAGGCAGAAAAGCAAATATGACATAATGTCACACAAAACCCCAAAAATGGGCTGGACAAAAGTATTGGCACCCTTAACTTAATATTTGGTTGCACACCCTTTGGAAAACATAACTGAAATCAGTCGCTTCCTATAACCATCAATAAGCTTCTGACACCTCTCACCCGGAATTTTGGACCACTCTTCCTTTGCAAACAGCTCCAGGTCTCTCTTATTGGAAGGACACCTTTTCCCAACAGCAATTTTAAGATCTCTCCACAGGTGTTCAATGGGATTTAGATCTGGGCTCATTGCTGGCCACTTCAGAACTCTCCAGCGCTTCTTTGCCATCCATTTCTGAGTGCTTTTTGACGTATGTTTGGGGTCATTGTCCTGCTGGAAGACCCAGGATCTTGGACGCAAACCCAGCTTTCTGACACTGGGCCCTACAGTGCGACCCAAAATCCTTTGGTAATCCTCAGATTTCATGATGCCTTGCACACAGTCAAGGCACCCAGTGCCAGAGGCAGCAAAACAACCCCAAAACATCATTGAACCTCCACCATATTTTACCGTAGGTACTGTGTTTTGTTCTTTGTAGGCCTCATTCCGTTTTCGGTAAACAGTAGAATGATGTGCTTTACCGAAAAGCTCTATCTTGGTCTCATCTGTCCACAAGACGTTTTCCCAGAAGGCTTTTGGCTTACTCAAGTACATTTTGGCAAACTGTAGTCTTGCTTTTTTATGTCTCTGTGTCAGCAGTGGGGTCCTCCTGGGTCTCCTGCCATAGCGTTTCATTTCATTTAAATGTCGACGGATAGTTCGCGCTGACACTGATGCTCCCTGAGCCTGCAGGACAGCTTGAATGTCTTTGGAACATGTTTGGGGCTGCTTATCCACCATCCGGACTATTCTGCGTTGCAATCTTTCATCAATTTTCCTCATCCGTCCACGACCAGGGAGATTAGCTACAGTGCCATGGGTTGCAAACTTCTTGATAATGTTGCGCACTGTGGACAAAGGCAAATCTAGTTCTCTGGAGATGGACTTGTAACCTTGAGATTGTTGATATTTTGCCACAATTTTGGTTCTCAGGTCCTCAGACAGTTCTCGTCTCCTCTTTCTGTTGTCCATGCTTAGTGTGGCACAGACAGACACACAATGCAAAGGTTAAGTGAACGTCTCTCCTTTTTATCTGCTTTCAGGTGTGATTTCTATATTGCCCACACCTGTTACTTGCCCCAGGTGAGTTTACAGGAGCATCACATGCTTGTAACATTCTTATTTATCCGCAGTTGTGAAAGGGTGCCAATACTTTTGTCCAGCCCATTTTTGGAGGTTTGTGTGACATTATGTCGAATTTGCTTTCTTTCCTCCCTTTTTTTGTTTTGTCCCAATACACACAAAGGGAATAAACATGTGTATAGCAAAACATGTGTTAATGCAATACGTTTCGTGAGAAATACATGATTTCCTGGAGAAATATCAAGGGTGCCAACAATTTCGGCCATGACTGTATTTTCATTTTTTTTACAACTTTTAATTAAATATACACCTTATACAGAACCATGACGTTTAGTCCCAGCTGCAAGTGTCATGCACATTTGGTTAATACATTAAATATATCATAAAATCAATCGATATGCATAAATATAGGTGTTCACTTTAAAATCTGCTTCCAGAGTTACAGTATGTATCTAACCAACTCACAAAACTCTCTTCAACCTTCCTGAAAACACATGCTAACAGCTGGCTTGACTTCATGACCATCCTAATTCATTTCTCTTATTTATTTCCATATTCACAAAAATCTCCTTGTTTCAGCATACTTCTGTTCAACTGTGCCTTAACTACCATCTGCATAAGTGCAGCATATGTTTTTCTTGTTTACCACGACTACAATCTAATTAATTGTATGATTATCTTTATGATGCTAGTTTTAGCCTGTGTGTGGCCTTATTTGTTGTACAGAAACCTTGATTCAGTGGAAATAGCATAACAAGACAATATAGTCGTGTAAAAATTAAGTGTACCCTATGGAAATGGTTTCCACACATTTTAAGAGCCAACCCTTGGATCTTCATTCCAACAGTGCTCACTAAAAAAGGTGTTAGAATTAAATAAACACACAAGACACATTTGATTTTAATCTTATTTTTTAAAAAGTATCAATAGATGTGATGGTGTGCTGTAGAAAAAGTAAGTACACCCTTGGCTTTTTCCCTCTTAAGTAAAAATTACTTCTTGTAGAAGTTTTGCAAACCTGACCATCAGTCTCTCAACATCAGTTTCACCATTCCTCTAGGCCAGGGGTGGGCAACTGTGGCCCTCCAACTGTTGTAGAATTGCAAAACTGACAGTTACAAGCATGACTCCAAAAGGCAGAGGCAAGATGGGACTTGTTGTTCACCAACAGCTGGATGGCCACAGTTGCCCACCCCTGCTCTAGGCAAATGCTCTTCAATAGCATAGTTTGTGGGGTTCCTACAAAATATCTAATGTTTGGCTGTTCAAATGTGTTGATGAAGTCAACTATTTTCATGGAGCACACTTACCGTACTTTTACTAATCATTGTACCAAGTTTTATTTTTTTCTGGGGGGTATACACCAGTAGCTCTCAGTTTGGAATGGCAAATATTAAAATAAATGCTAAATAAGATGGATAACCATATAGGAGCTGGAGGTGAGAACAAGCGTCAATTTCATTTCAACTGTTAATGTATGGGCATGAAAACTATAGCAGGTTGTACAAAATTGTCACCACCTTACCAGAATTGGTCTTGGGTTTGGTTGTCCTGAACTTTAAAGTGCCTTTAAAGGCTCAAGGTTTTTACCTTCAAGCATTCTATGCATGAAGGTAAAAAACCTTCTGTCTGCAGCAGCCCACCCATTGCCCCAATACTTACCGGAGTTCCATTGTGATCCAATGATGTGCATGAGAGCCTCGGCTCTCCAGGGTCTCTCTCTCCTCATTGGCTGAGATAGCAGTAAGAGCCATTAAACAATCAATAGTGATGCAGCGCTGATATAATTAACAATGAAGTGAATATTAAACCGTGAGGAAAAAGTGAATTCGGTGTTATACAGCCCGTACAGAACACGGCACACAGTAATTGCTTTTGTAACATATAATTGCTATTGAGCAAATATAAATGCAGTCCACAGTATATATAGACGAATAGATGTGTTCTTAAAAGACACACATGCTTCTGTGCTGGTGCAAAGTGGTAGGTGACAATCCTTAAACGGCTAGCATGCCTGCTCACCTTCCCCCTGCGACCCACAGGGGCCAAAAAGCCTGTCGGGTCACACCTTGACCCTATGCGTTATCTCCAGATGAAACACTCTCCACTCTCCAGTAATCACTCCTTCACCATCTGTTATTCCCCCTGAATAGGTACCGCTGCACGTGTATTCACAATGCTCATAAGATGGTGGTAGTCATGGAACAAAAGCACAAAGATCCTCCATAGTGTAACACTGTATATCAGCTTTATTTCTTAAAAAACGCCAAGTCACAACTCACTTTTCAGCAGATAAAACAACGCATGTGACACCTCTCCTGGGTGTACTGAGGCACTCTGGTGTAGCAAGATGGCGCCAACCCGGAAGTGCGTCACCGCGTCACTACGTCACATCTACGCGTTACGCCACGCCCCTCGTTGCTTCGTCATGATCCTGACGAAGCTACGAGGGGCGTGGCGTAACGCGTAGATGTGACGTAGTGACGCGGTGACGCACTTCCGGGTTGGCGCCATCTTGCTACACCAGAGTGCCTCAGTACACCCAGGAGAGGTGTCACATGCGTTGTTTTATCTGCTGAAAAGTGAGTTGTGACTTGGCGTTTTTTAAGAAATAAAGCTGATATACAGTGTTACACTATGGAGGATCTTTGTGCTTTTGTTCCATGACTACCACCATCTTATGAGCATTGTGAATACACGTGCAGCGGTACCTATTCAGGGGGAATAACAGATGGTGAAGGAGTGATTACTGGAGAGTGGAGAGTGTTTCATCTGGAGATAACGCATAGGGTCAAGGTGTGACCCGACAGGCTTTTTGGCCCCTGTGGGTCGCAGGGGGAAGGTGAGCAGGCATGCTAGCCGTTTAAGGATTGTCACCTACCACTTTGCACCAGCACAGAAGCATGTGTGTCTTTTAAGAACACATCTATTCGTCTATATATACTGTGGACTGCATTTATATTTGCTCAATAGCAATTATATGTTACAAAAGCAATTACTGTGTGCCGTGTTCTGTACGGGCTGTATAACACCGAATTCACTTTTTCCTCACGGTTTAATATTCACTTCATTGTTAATTATATCAGCGCTGCATCACTATTGATTGTTTATATTCTTATATGTCCATTTAAAAGGTGAGGATTGGATGTTGGCAGCTGTTGTTCTTTTATATATTTTTATATATTGTGAGACTTAGCAGCGCAGGTGGACCTATTACTCATTTCCAGTAAGAGCCATTGGCTCCCACTGCTGTAAATCATAGCCAGTGAGCCAGCAAGAGAAAGGGGGAGGGGCCGAGCCATGACACTGTGTGTGAATGGACAAGCAGAGCAGCGGCTCTGGAGTGAGTCTGCTTGGGTGCCCTCTTAGCAAGCTGCTTGCTCTGGGGGCACTAGGCAAGAAGGGCCAGGAGCACCAATGGGGACCCGCGAACAGGAGGAATGGGGCTGCTCTGTTCAAAACCACTGCACAGAGCAGGTAAGTATGTTTGTTTTTTAAAAAATAAAATACCCTTAATATCATGTTAACTCTTGGGGGTATATATGGCAAAAACGAACATGCACAGGCAAACTGTTCAGCTAGTTTTTCTATCCCATCTAATATATGTCCAACGCATTTAGACTGAGCTGAGCCTTACTACACATGGTTGCCAATTAGGCAAGAGTGATGGGCACAGCCAGTACATATTGTAAAAAAAAAAAAATCCTTATTATAAGTACAAAGACGGTTTCATGTACATGTAATTCTCTGATCCTTTGCTGGTAGCTGATAAAAGATCAGCCCCATAGCTATGTTTTATCATTGTACAGCTGGTTCTGCATCCACAACCTCCTCTAATTTGTCTATGGGTGATGCATAAATCATTCACAACATGGATTCAGTAACTCCATGATCTCGATCATCATTAGCAGTAAACCGTAGTGTCCACTGAAATAAAAAGGCAATTGTTGCAGCATCCTTACTTCACATTGATGTGCATGGTGAATATTAGGTTACAGACAAAGTAAACATTGTTTTGATTTTCAGCAAGCTCAGAAAACTGTAAGATTCTCTTTCAACCATAAAAATGAATTTCAAACAGTTTGCTCAAAGACAACCTGACCTCCTAGTCTCAGTCAAGGCTTTTTTTGTCCTTATAACAAGGCAAAGCTTTTCCTACTGTGAATACATAGGACTGAACAAAAAGTTAGTGCCTAGAAATGGGATTTTTACATTTCTTGTTTGCTGACACCAACCTGCTGACCTAAAGTCACTTGTTCCCTTTTCCTGTCCATAGGCTGTCAAACTAGCAAACCATTTTCAGTTTTATTTAACCACTTCCAGACCAGACACTTTTACCCCCTTCCTGACCAGGCCAATTTTCAGCTATCAGCGCTATCACACTTTGAATGACAATTGCGCGGTCATGCAACACTGTACCCATATGAATTTTTTACCATTTTTTTGAGACAGATAAAGCTTTATTTTGGTGGCATTTATTCACCGCTGGGATTTTTTTTTTCTGCTATGTAAATGAAAATGTCCTACTTGTGGGGGGTGATGAAGATTTTTTTTTTTTTCTTCACACTGATTGCTTTTACACCCATATAGGATGTAAAAGCAATCATTTATCTTTCTCTCTGTCTGCATTCATGCAGTCATTGAGAAGTAGTGAGTGAGATGTGATTGGTCACAGCTTGTCACATGGTACAAGGCTGTTGTGAATAGCCTTGTACCATGTGACCTCTGTGATCATTCACAGATTTCACACGTAGTAAGCAATGATGTCACAAGTGACATCTTGCTTACTACTCTGCATGTGATCACTGATTGGCCAATCAGTGATCACATGATCAGGACCTCGTACAGAGGTTTTGTCCGACGATCGGTGTTTTACTGTGTCCGGAGGACACAGTGGGCATCGGATCACGGTGCTGCGCACTCCCAGGGAGCGCGCACAAGCAGGGTGCGGGGAGGCCGTTTATAAACGGCCACCCGACCCTGCACTGCCACCGGCCGTTTATATACAACGGCCGGTCTGGTTAAAGATGAATTCCAGGAAAGGCATATATTTACATAGTTATATTGGTCCAGCTCAGATACCTGGCCGATGCCCCTAGAAGCTGGAAATCACTGTAGCAGGCACCACTACTCCAGTGATCTCCTTGCTTCCAGGTCCCGTTCTGAGACACCGGCCTCATGCACCCTGCACAGAAGAGGTCTGCCATTCGGTACATGTGCCATTCAGAGAATGCACTTAAATTTCTGAATACCAAGCGTTTTCTGATTGGACAAGGTGGACAGCGTGCCATCACTGCCCCGCCTTTCCTGAACACTTTCAGATTTTTACTCTGAACTTTGGGAAGCAGAGGATAAGGGCCTGCATTATGTCTGTGCCTTGTAGGTCTGTGGGTCAGATCTGACTATAAACAGACTCTTTACACTCTACAGTTATCAATTAAGAATGGTAATTAGACCCCTTTCACAAGGGCGTTCAAGTCTGTGTTTTTTACCTGTCTGTTGACGGATGAAAAAACGGACAGCAATGCATTCCAATGGGCAAACTGATGTAACCAGACGTCTTACACTTACATCAGTTTACATCTGCTTCTGTTCAGGTCCATTTTTTTATTTTTAATTGAAACAAGTCTACATTTTTGTTCCATTTAACAAGTGGACAAAAAGCAGATGTAAATATATGAAAAATGGATGTACAGTGGGGAAAATAATTATTTGACCCCCTGCAGATTTTGTAAGTTTGCCCACTTGCAAAGAAATGAAGAGTCTATAATTTTTATCATAGGTGTATTTTAAAAGATAGAGAGAATATCAACCAAAAATCCAGAAAAAAATACATGATACAAATGTTATAAATTGAGTTTCAGTTCAGTGAGTAAAAAAAGTATTTGATCCCCTACCAAGCAACAATAATTCTGGCTCCCACAGATTGGCTCATGTGGTACACAGATTAGCCCTGTCAATTTAGAAAGTCACTCCTAACAACAACTCATTATGTGTGTAAAAGACACCTGTCCACAGAATCTTTTTCACTTTTTTCGTTGGACTGTTTCTGTAAAATTGTAAGTGAAATATCATAGCAGTTTTACTTTAAAAATATTTGGGAATAAAGTGGCATTCTTTTTTAATTCAAGTCAATGTCCTGTGGACCTTTGGGATTGTTAGAGAGTTGGGCTTGTTAGGACTGATATTTATTTTTATGTGTGTTCTAAGGAATATTAAAATCGCAGCTGAACAATCCCTTGTTATATCACCAACTGATTAAAATGTATGCATAATTTATAAGGAAATGGAGATTTATAAATAATCACAAGCTTTTTCTCCAGGGTCTCCAAACAAAATGCATATGGTAATGTTGTGATACAGGTTACCTTCAACAGCAGAAAGTAATAATTATACTAATATTGCAATTATAGAGAATCATTGAGTGTTAATTTTTCAGATTATATGGATCACGTTTAGTGCAGAAAAATACTTCTCATTTTTCAACGTAATAATTTTGTTGTCCTTAGGGGAGAATGTATGTAGTAGAAAATTTGTTACCTGAAATCATGATTGTAGTCAAGAGATTATTCACCAGTCAATGCCTAAGAACACAAACTGTTGCTTTAAAAGACATCACATGATAGATGTCAGGCAAGGATTAGAATATTTATGGCTACACCCACTTCAGCAGATGAAGTGGAGAGTCTATTGGACAGTTTGGAAGTTTTGTCCATTAGTATATTGTCTCAAGATCGTAATGTACGATCTGCATTTACACATGAATGCTTGCAAAATATGGGATTGCACATCTAAATAAAAATTTTAGGAATCTGGTCAAAATTAACATTTAACAATCTTTGTACTATTACCACCTCATATATGTTCGTACAAGGACAAATATTTGACCTATTTTTTGCTGTGGTCAGTCTGCACTTTCCAAAGCTTGAACTTCATGGACACTAAATGCACAGATAAAATATATGTATGGGAGGCAATTTATCTACCTCTGGTACACAGAACAGAACTGTCTAGGCACGGAAGGCGACCAGATTATCTCTGTTGGAGTTAAGTGGCATGGGTCTTATCCCTCCCCCAGCCTCTGATTGGACAGTGAAAAAGACTACCAACAAATGAGCTGGTCATGCTTCTCACCTTCTATCAACATGCTTTTTTTATTACCACATACACCCATCAGCCATAACATTATGACCACCCATATAAACCTTTGAGGCATGGACTCCACTAGACCTCTGAAGGTATGCTGTGGTATTTTGCACCAAGAAATCAGTAGCAGCTCCTTTAAGTACTGCAAGTTGTGAGATGGGGGCCTCCATAGATTGGACTTGTTTTTCCAGCACATCCCACAGATTCTCCATTGGATTGATATCTGGAGAATTTCTAGGCCATTTCTTAAAGGTTTCTACACCTCAGAATTGTTGAGTTCATCAAACCATTGTAGAATTCATCACACAAGGCCACTTTCTTCCATTGCTTGGTGGTCCACTGTGGGTTTGGACACTCTTCTATCAGAACCAGCATTAGCTTTTTTTAGCAATCTGAACTACAGTAGCTCATCTATTGAATGGGATTGAACGGGCCATGTGCACTAATGGCGATCAATGACCTTGTCGCTTCCTTGGACTACTTTGGTAGATCCTGTCTTCTGCAGACCGAGAATATGCCTCGAGAGCTGCAGTCAATAGGACCAAGTCGTCTACCTATTACAATTTAGCTCTTGTCAATGTTGCAATTCCTTATGCTCTCCCAATTTGTCTACTTTCAACTAGTCAACTTCAGGGATAATATATTCAATTGCTACCTAAAACCCACCAGTCTTCAGATGCCATTTTAAGGAGATTGCAATAGATTTATATCAAGTCAAGTTTAGGTACTCACACTGAAAAATCCACATTCAAGGGCTTCTTTTATCATTCTTGTGATCAGTTACATTGCTCGCTGAGTATTGCATGGTCAGCCTAAGTACACTTTAAAGGATAAGTTCACTTTTTGGTAAAAAGATGCACAATTGTACAGCAATTCTTAGTAGATGACTGATAAATATTGTTCAAAAGTACTTAAAAATTTAATTTGATTTTAACACTCGATTTTGGACTGAATAAACTATAATTAATAAAAATCTCATTCACTGTGAATAAAGAAATGTGTTTGTTCGAGAACAATTTTCCATTCTGTTCTTTTAAGTTTTATGATCAAATGAACATTCTGAAAATAAAAACTTTGAACAAAAGCATACTAGTGTATGCCTTTTTAAAGTGGTTGCATGGGGTTTTCAGTGAGTTTTTTTGTGTTTTTTTAATTCCACCATACCGATTTTAAAAGAGATTAAGTTAATGTATATAGTGCTATCAATATGTGCTAAATATTAAACAAAATTTGGTAGCTACAGTATTTCACAGAAGTGAGTACACATCTCACATTTTTGTAAATCTATTATATCTTTTCATGTGACAACACTGAAGAAATGACACTTTGCTACAATGAAAAGTAGTACAGCTTGTATAACAGTTTAAATTTGCTGTCCCCTCAAAATACCTCAACACAGCCATTAATGTCTAAACCGCTGGCAACAAAAGTGAGTACACCCCTAAGTGAAAATGTCCAAATTGGGCCCAAAGTGTCAATATTTTGTGTGGCCACCATTATTTTCCAGCACTGCCTTAACCCTCTTGGGTATGGAGTTCACCAGAGCTTCACAGGTTGCCACTGGAGTCCTCTTCCACTCCTCCATGACGACATCACAGAGCTGGTGGATGTTGGAGACCTTGCACTCCGCCACCTTCCGTTTGAGGATGCCCCACATATGCTCAAAAGAGTTTAGGTCTGCAGACATGCTTGGCTAGTCCATCACCTTTACCCTCAGCTTCTTTAGCAAGACAGTGGTCATCTTGGAGGTGTGTTTTGGGTCATTATGTTGGAATACTGCCCTGCGGCCCAGTCTCCGAAGGGATCATGCTCTGCTTCAGTATGTCACAGTACATGTTGGCATTCATGGTTCCCTCAATGAACTGTAGCTCCCCAGTGCCAGCAGCACTCAAGCAGCCCCAGACCATGACACTCCCACCACCATGCTTGACTCTAGGCAAGACACACTTATCTTTCTACTCCTCACTTTGTTGCCGCCACACACACGTGACACCATCTGACCCAAATCAGTTTATCTTGGTCTCATCAGACCACAGGACATGGTTCCAGTAATACATGTCCTGTGGTCTGCTTGTCTTCAAATTGTTTGTGGGCTTTCTTGTGCATCATCTTTAGAAGAGGCTTCCTTCTGGGAGGACAGCTATGCAGACCAATTTGATGCAGTGTGTGGTGTATGGTCTGAGCACTGACAGGCTGTAGCAATGCTGGCAGCACTCATACGTCTATTTCCCAAAGACAACCTCTGGGTATGACGCTGAGCACATGCACTCAACGTCTTTGGTCGACCATGGGGAGGCCTATTCAGAGTGGAACCTGTCTTGTTAAACCGCTGTATGGTCTTGGCCACCGTGCTGCAGCTCAGTTTCAGGGTCTTGGCAGTCTTCTTATAGCCTAGGCCATCTTTATGTAGAGCAACAATTCTTTTTTTCAGATCCTCAGAGTTCTTTGCCAAGAGGTGCCATGTTGAACTTCCAGTGACGAGTAGGAGAGAATGAGAGCGATAACACCAAATGTAACACACCTGCTCCCCATTCATACCTGAGACCTTGTAACACTAACGAGTCACATGACAACAGGGAGGGAAAATGACTAATTGGGCCCAATTTGGACATTTTCACTTAGAGGTGTACTCACTTTTGTTGCCAGCGGTTTAGACATTAATGGCTGTGTGTTGCATTATTTTGAAGGGACAGCAAATTTACACTGTTATACAAGCTGCACTCTCACTACTTTATATTGTCGCAAACTGTCATTTCTACAGTGCTGTCACATGAAAAGATATAAAATATTTACAAAAATGTGAGGGGTGTACTCACTTCTGTGAGATACTGTATGTATGACTTGTAACAAGTATCCACAACAGCAACAATATTTGTTCTATTTCTGACAAGCAATTACATTAAAAGTTCTTGAATGCAAAGCTTGCCACTCACACTTAGCATACAATAAAATAAAAGATAAAAGAAAAGATAAAATATTTATTTTCTTTTTTTAATTATCTAAACCTTTTGACAGTCTATAAGGTCATAGGCACTAAATGACAAAGTTTATTTTGTTCCCAAGGAAAACAGACTACTGCAAGATGAATTAAATGTACGATTCCTTCATGCCTCTACAGGGATAAGCATAAGACCCTAAATGTTGGCTTATTAAATGGGTTAGTTGAATTGACTTCAGCAAAATGACATTAGAGCGAACACTTTAGTCAGCACGTGGCAAATAATGATTTATGATATCTTTCTGTGGAAAGTAGAGTAGTAATTTGCAACTGCCTACAATGTATATTGAGCCTAGCAGGATATTACATTTTCATGTCCTGTGTGTGTATGCATACACACTTATACACAGTACATAGGTACACACAGAACAGGTGAACTGTCCGTGGTATTCAAGTACAAATGTGCTTAAGATGTACTAGCAGGCTCTACTCTACTACCCAATGTATAAAACGTGAAGGAACACATCAAGTGCATTCTTCAAGGCAAAATGGTAACATTTTCATGTGTGTTTATTTATATATAAACCCTTCTCATCAGAAGAAACTCCCGTAGAGGTGTTAATATCTGTGGACGGCCTGTACGTCTGTGAGATGGTTGCAGTTCCATCTTTGTCAAATTTTTGTATCACTTTTGCTACAGTATTCTTACTGATAATAAAGCTTTGCAGATCTTCTTGCAGCCTTCACCTTTCTTTCTCAGGCCTTGTGACATTTCGCTTCCATGTGGTGCCATTGCTGACAGCAAGAAATGGGAAGGGGTTTTCTTTGTTAAATAATGCCCTTTTATAATCAACTTTATGCCTGTTTAATAAATAATTAGACTCACCTGTAGTTGAATTCTTGTTAACCGCTTACCGACCACCCTATAGCAGAACTACTGCTACAGGGCAGCAGGACTGCACAAAATCAAGTATATATACACGTGATTTTGTATTTCCGGGTAGGGTGGCGTGCGCCATTGGTGGCTACAGCTGTAGATCACCGGGTCCGGACGGAGATTCCCCCCACTGACAGATCGCCGAACAATACAGATCTCTCCCCTGTCAGCACCAGCATGCTGCTTTCGCCTCAGATGTTAACCCCTTCCTGCCCAGTGTCAGTACAATGTCAGTGCTTTTTATTAGCACTGATCACTGTATTAGTTAGTGTCACTGGGGATGTCAGTGGCAGTTAGTCAGTTCCCCCCCCCCAGTGTTAAAATGCCTGCCGCAATCCTGCAGTCCCGCTATAATTCGCTGATCTCCACCATTACTAGAATAAAATGTCCAAAATAAATTCCAGTATATATACCACTATCTGTAGACACTAACTTTCACGTAAACCAATTAATTTACACGGATTGGCATTTTTTTTAGCAGACATGTAGCAGAATACATTTTGGCCTAAATTTATGACGAAATTTGTTTTTTTTTTTTTCACTGGATATGTTTTATAGCAAAAACTTGTTTTTTTTTTTCAAAATTGACAGTCTTTTCTTGTTTAAAGCGCAAATAAAAATGCAGAGGTGATCAAATACCACCGAAAGAAGGCTCCATTTGTGGGGGGAAAAAAAAAAAAGACAAATTTCATTTGGGTGCAGTGTTGCATGACCGTGCAATTGTCAGTTAAAGTAACAGCACCGTATCACAAAAAAATGGCATGGTCAAGAAGGGGAGTAAATCCTCTGGAAGGTAAATGGTTAATTAGGATTTTATCTAAAATTAAAATTTTGCTTTGCGGCTGAGACTTTCATTTGGGTGTATTCATTTTTGCAACATATATTTTGAGCATCTATTTAAACTCATGTAAATCAAAAGTATTAGAAGATCTTTATCTTGAAGAAAATGACAGTATTTGATAACACATGTAAAGCCAATTTCAGACATCTTGAGGTATATTTTAAGTACAGCTAGAGACCGAAGAGGAACGTCTCTCATTTGCACTCTGGCACTTTAAAGGTTAAGTGAAAAGTTAAGCCTTTGAACTGCGTAAGTGCTACAACTACAAATTCACTGTCTTTCCATGCATAGTGCTGCTGGAAGCATTTAATCTTTGTGACATGCCACTTACCGGCTGCTTGAAGTGCTGAAATTGGAATTATTTCACACCAGAAACTGCTAGCTTCTGCATACTGAATTTCCTATACTATGCATCACTGTGGCATCTTGTTCACCTTGATTTGAAACACTGAGGCAATCATTTTATTATCCCCCTTCATGCAATAAGCAAAACTGTAGACAGTCTTTAGTACGGTCAGCACAAGCTGTAAACAAGACCAAACTCACAAAGCAGGCAGAAAATGGTCAGAAAACTAAAAGAATAACCCAGTACAGTTTTTAAAGACCTGTAGCCCAATTAAAAATCATAACATTGCTGAAGAATAAAAAGGGTACCACTTTGTATATCCAGTTACACACCTACCATTTTCTCATGCTGCAACCAAGAAAGAAAAAAAAGAAAGAAAAAGCACTTGGAACACTCTGTACCCCTAAAACTCTACATGCAGCTAACTGCTTCTAACTGACTCCAGCACAAGTAAATTCAAAGCATAGAAAGATCCCCTTGCTTTATGGGTCAATATCCGCTTTGCTGCCTTGTGGATAATTGTTTTTCAAGTTTGTGTATTTTACTTTCCACACAAAATTAAAAATTACAGAACATTTAGCTGGCAAACCACATCCTGTGTGTGTGTTTATTTTAAAAAAAATATTTTTCATTAAGATCATGTACAACTTAAAACAAAAACAGTGGGAAACTGTAAAATGCAAAATTTGGTAAAAATCCCTTTACTTGTACGCATTCCTCTAAAAGTTGCAAGAACAGTGTTCACTGTGAACCACCAAGCAGTAAAAATGTGTGAAATGTAAAAAAAAACAAAACAGAAGAAGTGAAGTGGGCTAACCATCTACAAAAAAATATGGGTACTTGGCTGGGCTGACAGGAATAAGTTATGTCAGAGTAGATATGAATAAAACTGGCCAAACACGGCTTGGTTTTCTCTTGATGGTGCTGCCAAACAATAACTGCTGCCTGCATCTGCAAGTATGCATTCACTGTTCAGCTGATAATGTTCCACCTGGCTCAATTTTTAATACTGACTTTTGTCGAGCTAGGTGGTATGAGCAGGGTCACCCATGGCTTCAATTTCAACCAGTTCAGCAGGAATCCTTTAAAAAGTTAGCCATCTATAGGTACCCTAATATATGCACCTCATTTGCTATTCAAAAAGCGCATTATCAGCAAGCTTACAGATATTAAAAGAGGTTCCCCCCTTCCACATGCATAAATTAATAATTAGGAGTATATTTTAAAGAGTTTCTGCTTGACAACCAACAGCCATAGGTGAATGAGCTTGATACTACAAAAATTCTTCAGAAAACCTCAAAAATACAGTAGTCTAGTGCAGGGGTAAATACATAATGCTTGTGGTCAGTAGGAGGAATAATAATGTCCCACCCTTGGTACTAGTGGGAGGAATAGTGACCCTTTGTTGGTATTAGTGGGGTGCCCTATTGGTGGCACCAGTAAAAAGTAGGCAGTATGGTGCTTTATCATTGGTGTCAGTGGGAGGAATGGTACTCCAATGTTAGTATTAAGGGGAGTTAATTTTGCCCGATCTTAGATCAGAGGGAAGAATAATGCTCCACTACTGATGTCAGTGAAAGGAATGGTGTCTCATTGTTAGCTTCAGTGGGAGGAATAGTGCCCCCAAGAGCCAGAAAAGGCAAGCTATAGGGCCACATCCAGCCTGCACAGTTTGGAGACCACTGATTTAGAGTGAAATGTCCCAACTGTAAACAATGCAATTTGCTCATGTTCAAGCATTCTTGTTGGATGGCGTTACTGACCCAGCGTTGCCAACTTTTTGCCCAGTGCAAATCGTATTTTCCTTTAAATACCTCAGTATTCAGATCACAAGCATTTCATCCCGATACCTAATGGCTGTCAGGGTGCCATTGTCTAGCCTGTAGAGGTCTATGCGTCCCTCCATGGATATGCCTCCCCAGACCATCACTGAAACACCACCGAAACGGTCATGCCGAATGATGTTACAGGCAGCATAACATTCTCTATGGCTTCTCCAAACCCTTTCACGTCTGTCACATGTTCACAGGGTGAACCTGCTATCATCTGTGAAAAGCTGTGTCTGGGAGACACAGCAAACCTTCTAGCAATAGCATGTATTTATGTGCCATCTTGGAGGAGTTGCACTGCCTGCGCAACCTCTGTAGGCTCCAGGTATCGCCTCATGCTACCATGTCAGTGGCCTCCACTTGTAAAACCATTCTTGTTTTGGGGGTTGTCTCATTGTTGCCCATCTAGTGCACCGGTTAGTTTCATTAACACCAAAGCAGCTGAAACTGGTTAACAACCCCTTCTGCTACTTAACTGACCAGATCAATATCCCAGGAGTTAAATTTTTTTGATGCCATATTCTGATTAAAAAGCGTTTAATTTTTTTGAGCAGTGTATATGAAGATGGCAAAGTGGTTCCTTTTGAAACAATGCAAGCTCACTATAAATTACCAAATCACATGCTTTTTTTGTTATTATTAGTTGTCCTATGCTGTAAAGGCACAGGGATCAGGCGTAGAGTGCAGTTTATCCCCGTCTACTATCTTCAATTATATGAAGTCTGGTAATTGAATACATACGTAGAGGGCTACCTGTGCAAGGTCTGTCCTATTTGGGAGAAGGATGTAGGGGTGTTTGAAGAGGAGCAATCAATACGGTTACACTCCCTCAATGTGTCTCACAGGTTGTCCCAACTTCATATTCTTTTAAGGGGACAATACACCCCAGTTAAGCCCCATGCTATGGGGCTGCGTAATAACCCAATCTGTAATAAATGCAAGAGGGATCATGGAGATCTCATTTACATGCTTTGGCAGTGTCCTAAATTGCAACAATAGTGGGAATCAGTGGTAGACACCCTTAACACTGTTTTTCAAACCACCATCAAATTAGACCCAAAGCCTTGCATATTAGGGATTCTGGATGACAGTAGCTTGTCTTCGTATCAGGTTGAGACGTTATCCAAAGCAGTATTTTCATGCTCAAATTGCTTCTTCAGGACTGTAATCTAGAGGCTCCCCCAACTAAAGAGGAATGGATACAGGCTGTAGAGAACACTATACACTATGATAAGTAACTATACCTCCACCGTAGATGCCCAGCAAAGTGTGAAAACCCTAGTTGGCTCCCCCAGGTCTGGCTCCATTGGATTTGGTGTTACACAGATTATTGTAATTCTATAAATTGCTTGGGTGTAGTAGTATGTACCTCCCCAAAAGTCGGTTTTGAAACCATCCATATTCTGAGATGAAAATTATTGAGGCTTATACCCCCTTTCGATATTTGTTTCATGTCAACTGATCTAATGCTTGTACACCACTGTGTCTCTTTTTGTACTGTATTGAGCTTAATTATGGCTACTGTTTTTCTGTTTTGTTTTCAAGTATTGTATGTCTGAAAAAAATTTTTTAAAAAAGTTTTTTTTCCCATAAAACAATAGTCACATGGTATTGCACAGGGCAGTCTCAAACCTTCTCTACTGGGGTTCCCAATCAGCACTCCAGGCTCCTCTTCTGCTTGTGCCATCATTGGAAGCTGCTGTAGTGGCACATGTGCTGGCTTGCTTCCAAGCCCCTTACAAATACAGCATGGCTCAGCCCCACCCTTGGCTTAATGGATCTGACAGCAGCAGGAGCCACTGGCTCTTGCTGTTCTCGGGCCAAGCCTGTGAGAGAGAGGAGAGAGGTCCTGCAGACCTACATGCTGGATCAATACAAGGTAAGTATTTAGGTGGGGGTGGAGAGAGAGACTGAGACTAGCAGTCAGAAGCAGAAAAACCTTACATCTCACACTGCAGATATACCGCTATAAAACTATCAACACAGTAGGCCCCCTCACATGCCAGTAAGTGCACTGCTATTTTATTAGGGAGGAAATGCATTCTAAGGCTCAATGCATACTAGCATTTTTTTAAGCTCCTAGAACATATTAAGAGCATTTTTTACTGCTCCAAGAAACTGTGTTGTCCTGTGTGTCCAAGTACACTATTTTACGCCAAAAGCATTTTTCAAGCTTCAGTGTTTAGGAGCAGAAAAAAAAATGTTTTTGTAGAGTTTTTGGAAGCGTTTTCCCAGCAGGAAAAATGTCAAATACTCCTAAAAGCTTTTTTTTTTTTTACTTCATGTACTGTAAAAAAGCTAAAACTGCTAACACTTCTAGTTGCTACTAAAATGCTACTATAAGCCAGCACAAAAGCGCTATTATCAGCGGTTTTTCGAGCATAGAAAAACCGCTAGTGTGCATGGAGCCTAAACCTTAGATTGTAAGCTCATTGAGGGCAGGAAATGATGTGTATGTAATTATATATATATATATATATATATATATATATATACACAGTCAGGTCCATAAATATTGGGACATCGACACAATTCTAGCATTTTTGGCTCTAAACACCACTACAATGGATTTGAAATAAAATGAACAAGATGTGCTTTAACTGCAGACTGTCAGCTTTAATTTGAGGGTATTTACATCCAAATCAGGTGAACGGTGTAGGAATTACAACAGTTTGCATATGTGCCTCCCACTTGTTAAGGGACCAAAAGTAATGGGACAATTGGCTTCTCCGCTGTTCCATGGCCAGGTGTGTGTTATTCCCTCATTATCCCAATTACAATGAGCAGATAAAAGGTCCAGAGTTCATTTCAAGTGTGCTATTTGCATTTGGAATCTGTTGCTGTCAACTCTCAAGATGAGATCCAAAGAGCTGTCACTATCAGTGAAGCAAGCCATCATTAGGCTGAAAAAACAAAACATCAGAGAGATAGCAAAAACATTAGGCGTGGCCAAAACAACTGTTTGAACATTCTTAAAAAGAAGGAACGCATCGGTGAGCTCAGCAACACCAAAAGACCCGGAAGACCACGGAAAACAACTGTGGCGGATGAGCGAAGAATTCTTTCCCTGGTGAAGAAAACACCCTTCACAACAGTTGGCCAGATCAAGAACACTCCCCAGGAGGTAGGTGTATGTGTGTCAAAGTCAACAATCAAGAGAAGACTTCACCAGAGTGAATAAAGAGGGTTCACCACAAGATGTAAACCATTGATGAGCCTCAAAACAGGAAGGCCAGATTACAGTTTGCCAAACGACATCTAAAAAAGCCTTCCCAGTTCTGGAACAACATCCTATGGACAGATGAGACCAAGATCAACTTGTACCAGAGTGATGGGAAGAGAAGAGTATGGAGAAGGAAAGGAACTGCTCATGATCCTAAGCATACCACCTCATCAGTGAAGCATGGTGGTGGTAGTGTCATGGCGTGGGCATGTATGGCTGCCAATGGAACTGCTTCTCTTGTATTTATTGATGATGTGACTGCTGACAAAAGCAGCAGGATGAATTGTGAAGTGTTTCGGGCAATATTATCTGCTCATATTCAGCCAAATGCTTCAGAACTCATTGGACGCCGCTTCACAGTGCAGATGGACAATGACCCAAAGCAGACTGCAAAAGCAACCAAAGAGTTTTTAAGGGAAAGAAGTGGAATGTTATGCAATGGCCAAGTCAATCACCTGACCTGAATACGATTGAGCATGCATTTCACTTGCTGAAGACAAAACTGAAGGGAAAATGCCCCAAGAACAAGCAGGAACTGAAGACAGTTGCAGTAGAGGCCTGGCAGAGCATCACCAGGGATGAAACCCAGCGTCTGGTGATGTCTATGCATTCCACACTTCAGGCTGTAATTGACTGCAAAGGATTTGCAACCAAGTATTAAAAAGTGAAAGTTTGATTTATGATTATTATTCTGTCCCATTACTTTTGGTCCCTTAACAAGTGGGAGGCACATATGCAAACTGTTGTAATTCCTACACATTTCACCTGATTTGGATGTAAATACCCTCAAATGAAAGCTGACAGTCTGCAGTTAAAGCACATCTTGTTCGTTTCATTTCAAATCCATTGTGGTGGTGTATAGAGCCAAAAATGTTAGAATTGTGACGATGTCCCAATATATATGGACCTGACTGTATATATATATATACACACACACACACACACACACACAGGCATGTCTCGGTTTACGAATCAAATGCATTCTCTGGGATGTTTTGTATTGCGAAAAATTCGTAAACCAAAACGCTGTTTCCCATAGGAATGCATTGAACACCAACTAATCCATTCCGGAGGTCAGACAAAAGTAAAAAAAAAAAAGTCTTTTATCTGTTCAAAACTCTTTATAAAGTGCACTTTAACCTCCCTAGCAAGTTGATTATGTCAGTACTTCTGTGCTCAAAGCAGTACATTGTTTTCAATGAAAAGGTTTTTTTTTTATTGTAGGACTGTAATTCTTAGGAATAACTCACTGAAATCTGTCCGAACAAGAGTCTAGTAAACATCCCGGGTATGATGAAATTTGAAACCCAAAATCATAAATTATAGTATAATAATCATAAATAATAATAATAATAAATGTAATTCAATGTAATCACACCAAAAACACTGAAATTTGAAATATAGCGCTAAGTTCACACATCACTGAGCTTAGTCGCAAAATCGTTTTCAGAGTCTGATGACAAATTTACCCACAAATCATTATCACTCAATTCTGCAAGTGGTTCTAATTTACTATCACTTTTTTCTAGCTGGTCTAAAACCACTTTTGACCTAAAAGGGACGCTTTTTAGACGCCATGGATGTTTCTCAGTTTCCAGGCAGAAAGAACGGTAAAAATGCAGGCAGGGCACAGGACAAAAAAACTATAAAATTGGTGCAGCGCTACTAATAAAATACATATGAAGCAAATAAACCAACACAAGTGAATCAACCCCCTTAGTAACAGCATAAATCAATCACTGGTGTCAAGGTGCAATTGACACACACTTAGTAAGTGACTAAGGGGTGATAAAAAGTCCAATATGAGCACACAGGTGAGGAACTCTTCACACGTGGATGTGTCATACGTGCCATGGAGTCATGGAGTCCCAATATGGCGCGGACTTCCGGCGTCCGCGCCATATTGGGACTCCATGAAGCCGCATGTCAGGAGGACAGCCGATTACTGTGTATGATCGTTTGCCTACATGTAAGTGGGTATTTGTGTTTTTATTTAATTAAATTGGATATATTGCACTATGGAGCCTGTTTGGTTTATGTCTCTGAGTGGAAGATAGTGGTGTCGGTAGAGCGGTGGAAGAGGTCTGGCTAAAGTTACCATCATTCCGGTCATACTGAAGGGATCAACAGGGGATTGCCTGACTATCTTTTGAAAGCTGGTTGGCCCTTGAGGTCATTGCAAGGAGGTGAGGGGGCACTCAGATTGTTTTGGGATTCCTGTGGCACGTATGACACATCCACGTGTGAAGAGTTCCTCACCTGTGTGCTCATATTGGACTTTTTATCACCCCTTAGTCACTTACTAAGTGTGTGTCAATTGCACCTTGACACCAGTGATTGATTTATGCTGTTACTAAGGGGGTTGATTCACTTGTGTTGGTTTATTTGCTTCATATGTATTTTATTAGTAGCGCTGCACCAATTTTATAGTTTTTTTAGTTTATGTTATATTGGTACATAGTAGGTGTTAGCAGCTTTTTACATTAGGGTCATCTAAGCGCAGGGGTTCTTTTATTCATTTTTTCACAGGGCACAGGACAAAGCACTCGGGACAAAATGTAAGTAAAATGGTTTGATACAGTAATGTAATACTATCAGATTTTAGTGTATTATGTGTTTGTATAATTTTAACAGTTTTGAATTTCCCACTGGTTCCATCCCCCGTACATCCCGACGTCGCAGGGAACGGAACCTGGAAGACGGATGCCGGCATCGGCCGGAGGACATGGCTGGGGACGCTGCAGAGGACACATCGCAGGAGTGAAGAACAAGGTAAGTGCTGTAGGGATCCCTGAGCAACACTGCAGTGTAGCTCGGGGTTACCGCTTCTGGTACTGAAACTTAACCCCGAGCTACACTCGGAAATACCGCCAGGAGGGTTAAAGGCATAAATACTGTACAGGGACATGATCAAAAAACTATTTGTAAATGCATTGAAAATCAATTAATCTGTCTCGGAGGTCAGAAAAGAGAAGTCTTATCTGTTCAAAACTCTTTATAAAAGTGCACTTTAAAGGCACGGGGCCGGTGCTATAAACCTCCCAGGCGCAATGCATCCTGGGGAAACTTGCTTTGTATTGTGAAAAAAATTTGGAAACTGAGCCATTATTTTCAATGAATTTTTATTTGTAAACCAAAAATTAAGTTAATTCAGAAACCGAGGTACGCCTGTGTGTGTGTATGTATATTAGATTGTAAGCTCCAAGGAGCAGGGCCCTCCTAACCCTCTTGTATTGAGCTGTATTATCTCCCATTATATTGTAAAGACCTGAGAAAACTGTTGGCGCTATATAAATCCTGTATAACAATTATATATATATATATATATATATATGCGCAAAGCTCTGCATAAATTGACAGTGCTATATAAGTAACTGTAATAAGGTAATTATTTCAGGGTACTGTTACCATTTGTAAATATTCTCTTTAACATAGCTCATCACGTTTATTAGAATACTATGGTTACCATTAGCTCTATGACTAGCATACTTGGCACACATTTTTATTTTTGCTTTGTACAAAGGCAGTCTATATACAGTAAGTGTAGACCAGAAAGCCATGAGTCTTTCTTCGCTATACTGGTTACAATGTAAACAACTCAGGCAGAATTTAGACATCTAATTATCCATTTGTTTTTTGTTTCCACCTTGTGGGTTAGATCATTTATCATGTTTCACACTAATGATCAGTAACCACAAGGAAAGTGATTTCTGGAGGTAACAAACTACCTACCATATTAGCATACTCATAGCTTACAAGTTCCAGTCAACAGCCACTATGCATAAATATGTGGTCATTCAATTTACACCGCATAGAATGGTTTGACATGTTACTTGCTTTTCCCCAACAGCTGCCAAAACTAGACTGCTGTATATCTCACGCTAGCTGATATATTCAAACACTATTATCCAAATCATGATAACAAATCAGAAGGCGTTTTTTACTGGAGAGTAGTAAGCAGATAATGTGCAGAGACTCAACATGAACAGATAAATGTGTCATCTATTCTCAGCACTGTGTTTAGTCATAACGAAGACATCCATCATATGAATCCTGACAGGCTGCAAAGATAATTCTAGACCTTTACTTTACTGATCCTTGAACTCTGTGGCATCCATTGTTTGCATTACCTCCTATCTAGACAAAGCAACACCCAGCTCTCTAGTGGTAGAACTCATAATGTCTTAACCCACAGTGCTACTCCTATCAATCATTGATATCTTTCAAATGGACAGTAATGTAGAAAGGAGCAAGTTGCAGCTGTCATTCTGAGGTGTATGTTTGATTATTTATTACAGACATTTATATAGAACAAAAAATCTGTGCTGTGTTTTATATACTGTACATTCACATCAGTCCCTGACTTAGGCTCACAATCTAAGGCCTCTATCTGACATACATAACCGCACACACATACAATAGCCAAATAAGATAGCAGCAAAATCATCTGGCAGTATGTCTTTGGCGTGTGGGAGGAAAATGCAGAACCCATGAAACCCATGCAAATACAGGAAGAATATGTTTAGTTCCTGTGGTTATGGTCTTTGCCCTGGATTTAAATCAAGGATGCCAGTGCTACAAGGTGGAGGTGCTAACTGTGCAGCCACAGGAATGGTTTTACAAGTGCAGGCCACTGACATGGTAGCATGAGGCGATACCTGGAGCCTACAGAGATTGCACAGGCAGTCCAACTCCTCCAGGATGGCACATCAATACGTGCCATTGCCAGAAGGTTTGCTGTGTCTCCCAGCACAGTTTCAAGAGCATGGGGGAGATACCAGGAGACAGGCAGTTACTCTAGGAGAGCTGGACAGGGCCATAGAAGGTCCTTAACCCATCAACAGGACCAGTATCTGCTCCTTTGTGCAACAATGAGCACTGCCAGAGCCCCACAAAATGACAGCATGGGTTTACTGTACAATACATCAGTTTTTCAAACATGAGGGTACTCAGACCTGAGATCAGAGCTGCACAATTGAGCCCTGCTTTTCCACAGGAATCAGGCAATGCAATTAATAATTGAATAGTCTTACAGAAACAGGAAGGTGGTATCCACATTCTATCCAAGATAAATGCCTTAATGTTCCACACAAAACCAATGATGTAGCAAAAGGTATAGTAAGCACTCAAAAAAGATTTTTACAGGTGAATAAGGAGAACAGTGTAATAGCATTATAGAACAAAAAACAAATAAAACAGATACAGCTCAAATGCCTCAATCTTTTATCCCAGTCAACTGGTCACAGCGTTTGGGGGTGCTGGACGGGTTGAATACTGGCTCGTCAGACACATCAAGGACTACAACAAAATGGCGCAAACTGTCCACACACTGCCACGGCATATAGTAAGCTTCAACTTGGTCTCCTACACATGGGGGAACTGCCTCTAAAACGTTTCAGTAATCATAGGGCTTGATTATAGTTGTTTATTTTTTTTTTTTTACTAAGACAGTGTGCGGACAGGCATCATTTTGTTGTAGCTTTAGTGCATTGAGTTTTTGGCAAGTCATGCTTTTAGAAAGGTATTTTGTGTATATATATGTGTGTATATATAAATATATATATATATATACACACACACACACACACACACATACACTAACACACACACACACACATATACATACACACAGCAGGTAAAATAAGTATTGAACACGTCACCATTTCTCTTAATAAATATATTTCTAAATGTGCTATTACATGAAATTTTCACCATGTTGGTAACAATCCTTGCAATCCATACATACAAAAACCAAAAAGTTAAGAAATTAAGCTATGTGTAATAAAATAGGATGACACAGGGAAATGTGTGAAGAAAGGGAGGTGCAAAAAGACACCAGCTGAAATCTATCAGTAATTAGATAGCAATCCTGCCCCTTGTCAGAGCAAATGAATATCAGCTGGTTCAGTCTCAACTGATGGCCTATAAAAACCGGTCTCAGTAAAAAGGTGTCACACAAAAACATCTCATGATGGGTAAAAGGGCTCTCTCAATACCTTCGCAACCTTACTGTTGCAGAATATGCTGATGGCATTGGTTACAAAAGGATTTCTAAAATTCTGAATGTTCCAGTGAGCACTGCTGGGGCCATAATCCGAAAGTGGAAAGAACATCATTTCACCATAAACCGGCTACGACAGAGTGCTCCTCACAAGATTTCTGACAAAGGAGTGAAAAAAATTATCAGAAGAGTTGTCCAAGAGCCAAGGACCACTTGTGGAGAGCTTCAGAAAGACCTGGAATTAGCAGGTACAATAGTTTCATAGAAAACAATAAGTAATGCATTCAACCGCCATGGCCTGTATATGCATGTTCACCACACAAGACTCCATTGCTGAAGAGCCTGTGAAATACTGGGAGAATATAGTCTGGTCAGATGAGACCAAAATTTAACTCTTTGGATGCCATAATAAAGCATGGATTGCATGGGTTGTCACAGACATGTGAAAATTTAATGTCGATAGAACCTTTGGAAATATACTTACTGAGAAAAATGGGAATGTGTTCAGTACTTATGTTATCTGGTGTATGTGTGTGTGTGTGTGTGTAATACATACAGCTGTGTTAAAGATAATAGCAGTCAGACATCACTAACATGATCAATCACTGTTTTTGGTAGAAATGATATTTCTACATGGCAAATAACTTACTAGCAGGTGTAGTAGAGTAATAGAAATCCAACAGACCCAACAGTCATGACATGCATGCTGCCGATTCTGTGTAATTGAATCACTAATTGAAAGGGGCATGTTCAAAATAATAGCAGTGTGGAGTTCTATTAGTGAGGTCATTCATTCTTTGAAAAACAGGTGGCAATTATTGCCCTTATTTAAGGAAGGAAGGCAGTAAATGTTGCACATGCTGGCTACAGTGCATTTCTCTCTGAAATTCTGAGGAAAATGGGTCGTTCCAGACATTGTTCAGAAGAACATTTTGTGGACTGATGAAAGTAAGATTGTTCTTTTTGGGTCTAGTGGCCGGAGACAGTTTGTCAGACGACCCCCAAACACTGAATTCAAGCCACAGTACACTGTGAAGCATGGTTGTGCAAGCATCATGATATGGGGATGTTTCTCATACTACGGTGTTGGGCTTATTTATCGCATACCAGGGATCATGGATCAGTTTGAATACATCAGAATACTTGAAGAGGTCATGCTGCCTTATGCTGAAGAGGAAATGCCCTTGAAATGGGTGTTCCAACAAGACAATGACCCCAAACACACCAGTAAACATGCAACATCTTGGTTCCAGACCAACAAGATTGACGTTATGGCGTGGCCAGCCCAATCCCCGGATCTTAATCCAATAGAAAACTTGTGAGGTGACATCAAAAATGCAGTTTCTGAGGCAAAACCAAGAAATAGAGAAGAACTGTGGAATGTAGTCCAATCCTCCTGGGCTGGAATACATGTTCACAGGTGCCAGAAGTTGGTTGACTCCATGCAACACAGATGTACAGCAGTTCTCAGAAACAGTGCTTATACAACTAAATATTCATTAAGTGATTCAAAGGAAAGCAAAATCTTCAAACATTTTTCAGTTTATATAGTGAATGTTTGAGTTTGTAAAGAAGAATACAAACACTGCTATTTTTTTTGAACAGTCTAATATTCACTTTTCTTCACTTTTTTAAATTTATTTTTGTGTGTATGGAAATAAAAGCTATTAGGATTTTGAGCTTTATTCACTTTTTTCAACACACTGCTATTATTTTGAACACAACTGTGTGTACATATATATATATATATATATATATATATATATATACACACACACATACATAAACACACAAATATTTATTTAATAGGTCGGGATGGGAAAAAACAAGGATGCCCATTCATATTTTGCAAATGTCCCTCTCAAAGACCTGCACACATGGTGCAATATCAGGAAATTGTGGTGGCAGTGATTGGGGGACCTGTGTGTATGAGGGACCTGTGTGAAGGAATGCTTTGTTAACGTGAATTGTTAGACAGGGGGTCTTTTCAGTTGCTTTTCAGGCTGGCTGGTAAGTGTGCTGGGAAATACTTTGTTAGTGATGTGTGTTGCTCTTCCATGTGCACCTTACTGCAAAGGCTAGTTAAAGGTTGGGGTGGATGCCACTTTTTTGTATAGATGTCATCTATTGCATCATTCCCGAGACTGTTCAGTTGTCAAAATATAGGCATTTATATGTTTTTTCAGATGATAATGGAGACCTTTAACTTTACATTAATTTATGCATTAGGGTCTATTTTAGTAGTTACAGTGCATTTTAAATATAAAAAAAATGTTCTTGGCAATCGGAAATCTTTACAGCTACAGTATACCCACGCAAACAAGTTAATGCTACTTCCTTCGTTCAAGATTTGCCTGTGGCATGAACAGCCTCAGGATACATGCAGGCCTGGGAAAATTGTGAAACCTGTTCTCCTAATAGTATACTTACAGATGCTCTGTTTATCACTGGTCTACAAATAGCAATGGAGGATCCAGACTGTTTACCATAAAATATCCAAGACTATCGGCATCAATTCAGTTTCATACGGGTGTACTCATAAAAGTTTTATAAATCAAAATGCCCCCAGTGGCAGAATGGGAATCAGTTTCCAATTCAAATTCTCTGAATATATGGCTGTACTGACACCCTGCATTTTCTATAGCTAAGAGGAATTCTAAAAGTTCTTTCCATCATTACTATGCAGTGTCTAGAAAACTTTGACAAAACAATAGCCTGCCATACTTGCCATGATTTGTTCTTGTAGTTGCACTAGTTATAAATCATCACCTATGACCTGGGAAAAGGTAAAGTGAAAACATATGGAAAATGCACTCACTCTTGCTATAAAAGCAGTGTGGATTTAATATCTGTTGTAATGTTTTTTCCCCATAGTGCGTAGCTTTATACAGGAAATTTTGTTTCTGTGCATAGGTCCCAACTGCCCCTCATTTGAAAACAAATCTCTCTGTAACCCTTTCCTCCTCAGTTGGCCCCTAATTTTTGATATGAGACCACCATATAAAATGCACTATGTGAAGCTGGATTTTAGCCTTTCCTTTTTCCCACACGTATAGCCAGTCCTAGCCCGTGTTGAATTCGCTCAAGCCGACCATACATAGATCGAAAATTTGAATGGTTCAGCAGGGACCAGCTGAATTTCAATCCTAATATGGACACCCTGGTTATACAAAAGTTGGGGTGGGAGTGGCTGGCTCATGCTTTCAGAGGTGAGCTGAGCTAGTTGCCAGTAAGGCATCTGGGCAGACCATGACATTGTCCCTATCTCTGCAGAGCCTGCACTGGCTCTTTGACTTCAGCTGACAGAGGATTTTAACCAGCTGTTGGCTGAATTTCGGTCAGAGGAGTGCAAAACTACAGTAAGTGCACTCCTGTGACCCACGGGAAGAGTATGGTCTTAATTTTAGGTGGTCTGTGTAACTTAGGGCATGACAGAAGTAAGTTCTTTGCCTACTTACTTTGTACTACAATGTGCTTCTCTCTTTCGTCTGGAAAATTGGTAGGAAGGTCTGCACTTTACGTATGTAAAAGGAAAGTAGGTGAAACCTTTACACTTTTGGGAACCCCCGTGAGCAGCTGGGTATTATATCAATTTTGACACACTGTTGCTATTGCTACATGAAGAAATTGTTCTAGAACTTTTTAAGAGTGTTAGTGAACCCATGGAGTTTTTGAGAGGCTGAATTTGATGGACATTTGTCTTTTTCAGAAAAGTTCCTACACAGCTGAAAACTCAGGGTGAATGTCCCCTTAATTCAAAGCATGAGGGATTCTAATGTCTAAGTCTAATGCCTACAACAAAAGTACATTTTAGAAGAAAATGTTAATTATCCTACATAGAAAACTAATCTGTCCTCCCCTGAAAACACAAAATATTTTTCCCCTCTGTAAAATATAGGACAGTCACTTTGGTAAATTAGGTTATACTTTGAAAGTTTCAATGATTTAAGAGCGTAGCATCAAAAGAGCGTTGTACAATTTACAGAGAGAATAATCATATAGAATGTCCTCTCTTACCATGCTACAATGTTCTTGGCCAAAGTACAGCCTACTAATCAATCTGTTTTATTTGTAAAGTTGACCGCATGTCGTGGAGATTTCTTTACTTTCAAGGTGATCTGATGTGTAAACAAGGCACAGAAACAAAATCATCTCTCTCCATTCCAACTTTAATAAAAAAAAACTGGAGTATCAAAGGTGGTCAAATATGGTCATATACGGTCTATGAAAGACTTAAAGAATCTCAGGTAATCATTTTGAAAATTTGAGAGTCGTGTACTGCTAATTAAGGAATTTGCAATGTCGTAAAAATATTTTAGCTATCTTTCAGTAGAGGACAGAGTTATAAATTGCAAAAAATCTATAATTTACTTTGTTTAATTTTAAGGATCTGATAAAATGAGGACTTTTGCTTCAACTCCTGAACAGGAAATGGCCTGGGGGGAGTGGACCTGATAGAAGCCCGAGCTGAGGTTGTCATACACCTTCTTACAGGGTTTGGCTGTAATGTACAACCCGTAGTTAATTTTTCCTTTCCTAAACTGAAAATGTAAAAAAAAAAAATTCAACTCCTGCCTAATTTCTTTTCCAAAGTCTTGGATGGAGCAAGGCAGGATTAAAATAACCCTTGGGCTGGGTGTTTACTGCCATCTGTTTGGAGATAAATACATTAGTGCACTGAAAGCCTGAAACCTAACATTTATAATTAGAGCCATTACATACATTTTAACAGTCCATGAAGAACTTGCGCTTTGTTTCCCCCCCTACTCCTATTCTACGGACAGCTGTAACATTTTAGATTTTCCCTTTCTGTCTTGGTGGCAATAGTCAAAAAGACACAGATTGAGAGAATCTCTAAAATAAAGACAGCAAGAAAAACTTACCATGAATTAAAGCCCTCCCCAATCTATCAGAAGAAAAAAAAAAGTGGAGTTCCACTTTAAAAGGTCAAAAGGTGCCTTCTGTTTTATGCATTAACAAAAATGATCAGCATGTGGGAATGTCTAACTTGTTGCATCTTTGATTTTTTTCAGACTGGTGTATTTCTGTCACTACTGTGGCAGGCACTGCAAAAGCCTGACACCTAACATTTATAATTAGTGTCATTATGTACCTTTTAACAGTGCCCAAAGAGCTCATGTGCAATGAAACAAAGGAATGTAAAAATACATTTCAGGCAATATTCTATCTAAAGTAAACACATCCACTAAAAAAAAATGAATAAGCCCATTAACAGCACTGAAATTAAATAGATCTCTTTCTAAATCAGCAAAATCCTTGACAAACATTGAGAATATATTACCATAACAACCTAGCTCTGAGACATTGAGAAATCAAGACGTTGCATTCCTTGAATTTAAAAAATAAACATCAGCGATAAGGGAATTATTGTTTACTGATGTTAAATTTTATTCATAGTCCACAGAAAACAAAACTACTAAAGGGGCCATTCTAATTATTTCCCAGTAATTGAATGCAGCATTTTATATTATGCAACTTAGGTGTGAATATATGCACAAAACCTTTTGAGGTTTGATGTGCTCTATGGTTTGAGTTTTGTTTTTATTACTGATTCACAACTAGCTTTGCAGGGTTTTTTTTAACCGTATGGATGCTTTTATGTCTCGGGTTGTCCTAGATTCTGTATTTAAACAGAATATCCAATTATAAATCAAAATAGTAAATATTCACTTACAATACATAGGAAACTATGACTTCATCATTCGTTTACAACACATAACCTAACTCTAGTGGATGGATATCACAGTTTAGCAAGTTAAAAACCCAACTCCAGTCACAATATTTATTAGATTTTGGATATAGCAGAGAAATGTTAAGAGTCTCATGTTTTCACCAATAATTCTGTCCCTGGTGGGGAGGTTTCCCTTTACTTCCTGTAAGAAAAGAAGTGGTTGGAAAACAGAAGAAGTGGTGGGAAATATTTCTGGTGAGGGCATGGGCAAAAAAAGTAAAAAAAAAACAAAAAAAAGAAAAGGGTTATGAAATGTGAAATGAAAATGTGGCCAATTTATTAAAGCAGTGGTCTCCAAACTATGGCTCTGGGCCCGATAGCAGACCTGTATCCAGCCCTTGGGGAACTGCTCCCCTCCTATTGACAGCAATAGGTAAATAATTCCTGCACTGATACAAATGAGGCCACTATTCCTCTCACTAACGCAACTGATGGGGCACTATGCCTTCCACTGACACCACGATAGGGACCTAAAACTAGTCTTTTTTCGCTTTAGAAAGTTTGGAAACCCGTGTACTAAAGTATGTTCACTTTGCAAGAGGAATTTTCACTGTGGAAAATAATTTTCATTTAGTTTAGGAGATAAGGGGAAGAATGCTAACACTCAAACTCGGCAGGTGGGCACAAACACAGGAAAAGGAAAAAAAACAAAAAAAATGCATGCTAAGGATTGTGGCAGATGACGTAATTCTAAAAAAAAAAAAAAACCCTGCCAATCTAAAACAGCCTTAGCTGTTCATTATTCAAGGATTAAAATGTAGCATTCCAGTGAAATACGAACTATAGGTAAACCTGCTCCCACCCCAATTATAAGCCTATTCAAACTACCTGTAAAGGAAAAATGTCTATACTTACCTATTCTGAGGGCACTCTGGTACAGTCACACAATCTCTCCCATAGCAGGCTCCAGTGAAGAGGAGCAATCGTTGACAAGAGCAGTATAGCCTGGGCGATGAAGCCATCCATAGGCTTACTATGGAGCATCCATTGGCTTACTATAGAGCATCCATTGGCTTACTATAGAGCATCCATTGGCTTACTATAGAGCATCCATTGGCTTACTATAGAGCATCCATTGGCTTACTATAGAGCATCCATTGGCTTACTATAGAGCATCCATTGTCGGCTGTCCCTCCTCTACCCTGAAGCTGCTGGGAGCTGATAATGTGACCAGATGAATGCCCACAGAATAGGCAAGTATAAAAATTATTCATTTACAGGGTAGTTAGAATAGACTTAGAATGGGGGTTGGAGTAGGTAAAGTTAGTAGTATCTGGAATTCTACTTTAGGGAGGACCTGACCTGTGGGGTTTTGCCCACAAATGCAGGCAGGAGCAAAGGCCTTGTTCCCAGTATTCCCTATAGGCTCCCTGTGGTTATCTGACTTATTATGTCTCGTTTCTTTGTGTGCAGACAGCCATCATAGTAAAGGCAGGACTTGACTCCATGATTCTATTGTCAGAGATGGCACTCTGATGATTGGTAATGTGACATCTGGTGGAGGAATAGAGGAAATATGTAGGAAGTCAATATCCAAATAATATATCAATAAGCAGGGAGATGCCTGCAGTGCGCAGGCACAGACACCTCTCCAGCAACCATAATGAGGAGCACAGTAGTGACCTTGTTCCAAATCTCACAAGACTAGCATTCATAGCCAACAGTGCCTTTCATATAGCTATAGGACTGTAGACACACAAGTGCCTAGGTACACTTACATGCACTTTACCTTTTTTTTTTTTTCTTTCTATATGAACTAAAATAATGAAGTATAGCATTTATAGTACTGGATTTGTAAGTGTACTAGACTTCCTGAAATTCCTTCAACAAAAGTATGCTTGTCCTTTAAAAAGTCAAATGTATTTCAAATATATATCTTTCCTTTTCTCATTGTACTGAGAGTGAAAACAATAAGATCATCAATTAGGAACACAACTTAGAGCTGTAGATATTGAATAGATGTGTTAAAAATAATTAGAAATAAATTCCTTGTAGATGAGGAAGCTCTGAGTAGACTCTAATCTTAACAATTCAAACATGAAATTATAATAAGAAAAAAAAAACTTTAGTGAAATGAACTCTCTCTCTCTCTGAACTGCTGCATCCTTCGTGGGTTTGATGTGAAGAGCTAACAAAGAGAAAATTAATGAGACTAAAATGAGATATTTTAACCTCGGCCTGACATTTTGAAGTTTTACTTTATTTTTTATAACAAGCATAAAAATTAAAAAAAAAAAGAAAACTTGAAAATGAAAGCAAATATATAACCTTTCACAGCTTCAGAGGTTTTATAATATTGTAAAACATTATTGCTTTAATAAGATCCACTCTTAAAAAATCTCATTTTCTAAAACGAAGTTCCAAGCAACAGACTTGATGGATGTGCCATGATTACAATTTCTATTGACTGTCATTGAAATGTCACTTTGTCGTTGGTATTACTGATACTGAAACTTTAAAGAGCACCTCTATCCAAAAAACATTTGTCTTCATGACTATGCTGTAAATATGTACAGATATACTGAGTATATCCAACAGATATAAAAATTAGTTGTTGACATACAAGCCATAGTTTCTCTCTAAGGAGATTCATTTAGGGAGCCAAGTGAATTTCAGCGTCGCTTGCATGCGTTCCCCTGCTGCTCATGTACTCTACACAGCACCATCAAATGGCTAAAGAAGAGATTCTAGTCTGTAGGTAACTAAGAAGCACAAGGTTTAGTCAATTTTTGCATAACACCAAGTTGTTTTTGTTGCCATGCAGAATAAACGAGTGAACCACACAAACCACCTTGGACATGTTTTGTTCTCTGGATCTCATGGACTATTAGAGCCCTATGAACCCCAAAACAGTGTTTTCACACAGAAGAATTTTTTTTCTAACCTACAGTGTTTAGGAGATTAAAAATTAGCTTTTATTGATCTTCTAAAAAAAGGAAATAAGCATGCATAAGATTTATTTTTAGAGAGAAATTTAAGAAAGTAGTATGGCCAAAGCTTTTTTGGTAATACTTCTCTTGTGGGTCACAGAAGTGCAGTTACGTTTGCCCTCCTGTGACCCAGAATCAGCTGATAGTAAGCTATTGCCCACCACCAGCTGACATGGTAGAGACACTCCAGGCTCTGGGAGGATTCTGATCATTGTGGGAATCCACTCAGCTGCCTGATTGACAGCTGTCCAAGAGCCAGAGCCAGCTGTACCCACCTCTTCTTCAGCCATTTTGGAGTGAACAGGTGAGTATGTATATTTGTTTCATGTTAATCCCAAACTTCTTTAAAAGGCATCATTTGGTATTTTGCATAGGGGTTCTCTGAGCCATGCAAACTGAATTCTGGCATATTTCCCCTGCCCAGGAAGCCTAGGTGCTGCATACAGCTAAACATAGGTCAGAATGGCTGTATTCGGGTAGACAACTGTACTCACACAAAAACTCGTAAAGTGCATGGATGTATTCCAAAAATGACAAAATTCTCTATTTTAGGAATATGCCCGTACTATATACGAGTGTTTACATGAGTAGCGGTGTATACTCGCGCACAGCTAATCAAGTCTAAAGGCTGAACACAGCACTTAGGCTCCCTGAGTGGAAGAAATACGCTGGAATTTACATTGCATTGGATCAGAGAGCATGTGTGCAAGATTCTGTATTCAGAAAAAAGTTAGCAAGAGGGTTATTCACACTGTCATATCAGATATTTTGACCCATTCAGTTTTTATGCTCTCTCTCTTGCTGCTTACGTAAAGTGTTATTAAACCCACAACAGTAAAATCAGTCTGTATATGCATGCTTGTTATACTCACTGTGGAATTTAAGGGGTTAATCCTCCACATTGCGTAAAAAGGATGTTTAATCCTGTCTTCTCTGATCCTCCCCCTTCTACTGCCCCCAATCCACCTCCTGATATAACAGAGCCTTGGGGGCAAGCCGCTCATGTTAAGTTTGGTGTGTATTGCTAAAGATTTTTTTTTTTTTTCTTTCTTAGGAGAGTGCATGTGATCAGCACAGGGCCAATCAGCACTGTCCAGACAGAGAGTCAAGTTATGCAGCCTCATAGGGAGAATCAGGGGAGAATGAAAACTCCTCCTACAAGTTTTAAACAGTGCTCTGCTGAACACTGATGGAAGTCACACGACTGCTCTAACTGCTGATGAGAAAAGGTATTTAGCAGTTTATATTTACTAAAATAACTGCACTTCCATGTTGTGTGTACTGTGGGAGACCAGATATAGTGAATGCAGGGTCCTGGATTTACTAACACTTTAATTTCCTAATAATTCTTGATGAACCAAAGCCTAGAGCAATATAGTTTTAAAATATTGCTCACTCTGATGTTCTGGTCAACAGGAATAATGTTAGAAAACCTAAAGCTAAAAGGAAAAATGGAGGGATTTAAAGTTGCATATAATAATATGAAATATCATTGTGATACATTTTATGGATCCTCCTTACAGCTTCAATTCATTAGCTTCCAAGTTAAAGAGGTAGTTTTATAACTTTTTGCAAAAAAATTCATTTATTTTTAAAAAAGCATTGAAATAAGGCAACCCAGCCCAAAATGTGCAAGCAAAAGACCCAATCTGAGCATCAGTTGAGACAACTAGCTTTTCTATGCAACATTAGCAAGAACCTCCAGCTGTTTTCAGCACTTTTTTAAACATATCTGGCTTTTCCGAGCAGTTGGAATAGGATGGTTGTCGTGTGTGGAATATTTACTCATCGGTCAAGTCTCAGATGAGATCAAGGTAGATTACATATCAACCGCAGTCATATTCTATGAATCATGTGTAACTGTGGCCGGCCTTTCAACAGTCACACATCGGCTTGTCATTCTACCAGTGTTGGGATCCACCATAAGCCACACCTGACCCTGGCAGCAGCAACTTCACAGAAAATCCCTTCGTAATATACCCAACTGCCTAAAGTACTTACCGCCTTCTACCACAACAGAAGTGGCTTAATAATGTGTGATATTGAAAGCACTGGTTGCCTTTACTAAACCATTTGTGGCCAGCCTAGCCAGAAATATCCGTATGCAGATTAACTGTACTACCATTTTTATCATTATAGAAAGCATTCACAGCCGACAAGCCAAACATTTTAGCATTACTCACAAGGACTTGAAAAACATTAAACTCATGATAAAATAAACTGTGCGCTTTTTCTTCTTCCTCTGGCTATATTAACACCCAGATCAATATTACACTGCCATAGCTTCCCATAGTGAAATTTTCATTTGTTACAAACTGAGAGGAAAAAAGCTCTGGGCATGCCCTGTCACATTTGCTTTGGAAGGAAATGCACTAATAAACTCTTGCCCCTGGGTCATCGTTGACAACGGGCAATACGCTGCCAACTCACATTAAAGGCAATTCATATCAGTGGCCCCAAACTTTCCTATAAAATTACTATCTTTTCTCTGGTTATAGCATTATGTCAGATTTAACGTGCCACTGAGATACCAGGGTCGTCATCACGGCTTAATCTGTAATATACTGTAGGTTTAACACCATAGAAGCTTAACCCTTCTTGGGATTAAGGAAATATTAACTTTGCTTAATATGATTTGTCAAGCTAAACAAGGATATAAAGAAAACCGCTTTTAAATGCATCTCATTTGTCAACAGAATAATGCTCCTATCGACATAAGGTGGAGGAAAATTGTATCCATAAATGTATAAGAAGCACTGTTAAAGGGGTTTTGACATATTAACACTAAATAAGCTTAACACATTCAGTTAAGCCTCTTTTACACGTCGGCTGCTATTTTCAGTGCTTCGTCTTTTAAATCCTGTGTTTTTCTTTATTATGCTTCTCTATCCTGTTAGTCTTTATTTTCTGCACACATTGGCCTAAGTATGATCTATGAAGCAGCAGCAATTGGCTGCCTTTGTTTGTGGTCAAAGTGTTGCTACTCTGATTAGAATTTTCCCAACCTCCTTTGTTTCCATGCACTGCACCGATGACCAACAAGCATTTCACATGTTTTACTGGCTAAAGTGGGTAAATGCCTTTCTTCTTTACATGAGAATCTTCTGGAAAAAAACAAAGTTTTTTTCTTCTTTTATTTTCAGGGAAGCCAAGTTACTATCTCTTAGCGTATTGTTAGCCAATGGCATCACAAAGCAAGTGCCAGATATATGAATATGGTATAAACCAAAAAGGAATCAAAAAGTTGAAAAATAGCAAAAATACCAGACATGCACTAGAATAGTGTGGCAATTTAAATGTCTAATAAATAAAAAAGTAATACATTCACATGGAAGGATAAACACCTAAGTGGGTGACAAGAGGTTAATAAAGGAGAAGAGTAGACAAAACACATCCACAGTTGACATAGCATATCCGGAAAGGGGGGAAGCCTGGATTATCGGATTTGGCAGCTTCAGAAGTTTGGTGTGTCTAGTTTACACTGTTGGTTTTATCTAAGATCCATCTGCCACTGGCTAGAAAAAAATATGTTTTGTGGGCTCTACCTTGACATATCTATTTAGATGTTTGTTTTTTAATGTGAATGCATTACTTCATTTTATTTAAAGTGGTTGTAAAGGCTCAAGGTTTTTTACCTTCATGAATTCTATTCATAAAGGTAAAAAACCTTCTTTGTGCAGCAGTGCCCCCAGCCCCCTGAATACTTACCTGAGCCTCATTAACATCCAGCAATGTGCACGACACCCTTTGCTGTCCCGGCTCTCTGCCTCCTCATTGGCTGGGACAGCAAGTGGGAGCCACTGGCTCCCGGTGCTGTCAATCAAAGCCAGTCAGCCAATGAGGAGAGAGAGGGGGCATGGCCAAGCCACGGCTCTGTGTGTGGACATCTGGAGCAGCAGGTGCCCCCATAACAAGCTGCTTGCTATGGAGGCACCCGACAGAAAGGAGAAGCCAGGAGAGCCTTCGGAGGAACCCGAGAAGAGGCGGATCCATGCTGCTCTGTGCAAAACCACTACAGAGCAGGTAAGTATAACATGTTTGTTATTTTACGAACCTTTAGTATCACTTTAACCGCTTGTCCTCCAGAGGATTTACCCCCTTTCCTGACCAGGCCATTTTTTATGATACGGTGCTGCATTACTTTAACTGACAATTGTGCGGTCGTGGAACGCTGTACATAAATGAAATTTATGTTTTCTTTTCCCACAACTAGAGCTTCTTTTTGGTGGTATTTAATGTGCGTTTTTTTTTATTTTTGCACTATAAACAAGAAAAGACCGACAATTTTGGAGAAAAAAAAAAAAAACGTTTTTGACTTTTTGCTTTAAAACATGCAGTAAAAAAAATTAAAAATCTAATTTAGGCATAAATTTAGTCCAAAATGTATTCTGTTACATGTCTTTGCGAACAAAAACTCCCAATAAATGTAAATGAATTGGTTTACGTGAAAGTTAGTCTCTACACATGGCGGTATATATACACTGGAATTTTTATTTTCTTTTATACTAGTAATGACGGCGATCAGCGACTTATAGCAGGACTGCGGGAGGGAGTCTGACACTGGGTGGGAACTAACTGCCACTGACATCCAATGACACTAATACAGTGATCAATGCAATTAAAAAGCGCCGACACTGTACTAATGACACTGGGCAGGAAGGGGTTCACATCTGGGGTGATCAAAGGGGTAACTGTGTGCTGTTTTATATAATGTGTTGTGTGTGTTTTACTAGGGAAACATGCTGTGCAGAGAAATACACAGCAGCATGTTATTGCTGTCAGGAGAGAGACCGGTGTTGTTTACACACAGATCTCTCCCTTGTCAGTGTTACTCGCTGATCGCCGGGTGCTAGCGGGGAATCTCCGGCCAGGACCTGGTAATTGACATCTGTTGCCGCCAATGGCGGTGTGGGCAGGCTGGCGCACATGCCCCCCTTCCTGAAAATGCAAATCACATATAGATTTGTGATTGTGCCAGCTCTGCCATCCTGTAGCAGTAGTTCTACTATAGGGCGGTGGGGAAGCAGTTAATGAGGACTGGAATTATTACACTATGCTAGCAAGCTTCTGGTGCTTTGATACTGTCCAATTAGCAAGTTCAATACTAGGCTTAGGACTTGTTCCCCAATTCTATAAACTCAAGTTCTCAACTGTACCGTCTTCCTCAAAAGGAGAACAGAGAGGTGTTGCAGTAATATAACAGAAACTGAGTAAAGAATTAACATTTCTGTGAAGAGAAAGTTCTTCCACCCATCAATTCCAATGTTGTCCTTTAACCTAAAAACCCAGCTAAAGATACGTTTATTCACAAAAACAGTGAAAAAAGATAAATTATTTTCTAAGGGCTAAATATAACATAAATCACTCTAGAAAAAAATGTCAAATAGCAAAACACTAAATATTAAGCTGTACCAACTAACTCTGCACCAAAAATAAAAATATGACAACTTTGTCACAACACACATCCGAGGTGTCTGGACCACACAGCAGATATTTCCCTCTGGGAGACAACAGAAAGCTCCATTGTGTTGCAGTAACCCAGTGGGATTCTATAGGAATCCGGCTTTGTAACATTACAAGGGATTTTGGGGATTCTCTGTTTGACAGTACTGCTTTAACCATTAGCTGCCCGGCAAATAGCCGTTTGGCGGCCACAAAAATGCTTTACCTTTCCGGGGTATACGCCATTTGGCGTCGTCCCGCACATGCGCAGTTCGCGCGGTTGCAGAACCGCGCGATCTGTCACCGGCCGTGTACCTCGGACACAGCCGATGACAGACCTGAGTACCGGCCCCCGTTGCCGGTACCATGTCACCTGCTGTGACCAATCACAGCAGGTCACATGACAGTTGTATACAATGGATGGCTTCATTCATGCCATCCATTGTATACTAGTGCCTAGCTGTGAATGGTCACAGCAGGTCACATGCACTTGTCATGTGATTAGCTGTGGCCAAATAACAGCTAAGCACAAAAAAAAAAAAAAAAAAAAAAAAACCCTGAATGAATCGATGTCATTCAGGTAAATGCTTGCTTATAGCAAAGTAATTCTTTGCTATAAGCACATTGTGTGTAAAAAAAAAAAAAATACTGATCACTTCCCCAAAGTAGTACAATGTTACTATGGTAACATTGTACTACTTTGGTCATAGTAAAATATGAAAAAAAAACTTAAAAAAAAAAAAAAAATGTAATAAAAAATTAAAAATAAAAAAAAATATATATATATATTTTTTTTCCATACTGTCACCAGTCAGTGTCCGTGTTCACCACCATGCCAGTTATATGGTGACGCTGTACTGCACTGGTGACAGTATGTAAAAAAAAAATAGTGAAAATAATTTTTTTAATTTTTTCATTTTCCGAAAAATTATGACAAAAAAAATACAACTTAAAAAAACTTGCCATTCCTCTTATGAAGTACGTCGGACGGTCTACTCTGCAAAAAGGGGTCATTTGGGGGATATCTGTACTATTCTGACATTCTTGAACCTCAAGAAATTAGATTGGCTGTCAGTACTTCAGGATTGATCAATTTTCAGATCTATACCACAGTTTGTGAACTCTATAACTTTCCTACAAACTAAATAATACATCCTAATTTGGGTTATTTTCACCAAAGACACGTAGCAGAATACATCTCGGCCTAAATTTATGAAGAACAATTATTTATTTGTAAACCTTTATAACAGAAACAAAGAAAAACGTGTTTTTTTCCAAACTTTTTTTTTTTTTTGTTAATTTAGCAAAAATTAAAAACCCCAGCGGTGATTAAATACCACCAAAAGAAAGCTCTAGTTGTGTGAAGAAAATGATAAAATTTTAGTTTGGGTACAATGTTGTATGACCGCGCAATTGTCATTCAAAGTGTGAGAGCCCTGAAATGTGAAAAATGGCCTGGGCAGGAAGGTGTAAAATTGCACGGTATGGAAATGGTTAAACACAGTTTGCTTACTATGTCCAAGACTGATTACCTCCCGCATCCAAATATTTGCAAAATGTTTTAAATTGTTCCCCCACTTGTATTAGTGGGGAAATTCTTTAAATGTGACGTTGTCATATCTCCTAAATTAGTTGGTTTTGAGGTCCAATTGTTCTTATGCAGCAGACTTGGGTTAAGGGTATACTTGCTTTCACTATGAAAACCTGAAGCCTATCCCCATTATACTGTAGAATCATTTTTACCATATATAAACTGTAGTGTGCCAAACAGTTATACTGTATGTCTTCATTTTGTAAGGATAACCAAAGAAGTTAAACAGTTGCTGCCCGATTTGAAGGATTTTAGTAGGTTTCCTCACTAATTGCATACTGTATGAAATATATAGAAGAATGAACAGAAAATATGAAACATTGTTGACCAATCAGGTTGTGAGTACCCTATTGATTATACAGTCATGGCCAAAAATATTGGCACTCCTGCATTTCAGATAATGAATCACTTCACCCAGAAAAGTGTTGCAATTACAAATGTTTAGGCATTCTCTCATTTTTATTTCTTTTGTTTGTATTGGTATGACACAAAAAAGTGGAGAAACAAAAAGCCAAATCTGACACATTCCATGCAAAACTCCAAAAATGGACTGGACAGAATTATTGGCAACTTCTCAAAATTGTAAGAAATAATTGCATTCCAAGTTTCTGATGCTTCTGTAATGTGTAATTAAACACACCTGTATCAATTAACAGGTGCTGACAATATAGAAGTCACACCGGCAACCAGTTAAAATGGTGAAAAATTGACTCAACCTTTCTGTTGTGTGTCTCTGTATGCCACATGGAGCATGGAGAAGGAGAGCAAAATTTTCAAGAAGTTTACATCCTATGGCACTGTTGCTAATCTCCCTGGATGTGGATGAAAGAGAAAAAAAATGATCAACGAATGCAACAAAGAATTGTTCGAATGGTGGCTAAAGAAAACCCGATCAACTTCCAGACAAATTCAAGCTGACCTTCAGGCACAGGGTACAACTGTATTAGCTCGCACTATACATCACCTTCTGAATGAAAAAGGACATTATGATAGGAGACCCAAGAGGACCCCACTGCTCACACAGAAACATAAAAAAAATCTAGATTGGAGTTTGCTAGAACTTACCCGAGTAAACCAAAATCATTTTCGGGAGAATGTGCTGTGGACAGATGAAGCAAAAGAACAGCTTTTTGGTAAAGCCCATCATTCTAAAGTTTTCAGAAAAAGAAATGAGGCCTTTAAAAGAATATAGTCCCTACAGTCAAACATGGTGGAGGTTCACTGATGTTTTGGAGTTTCTTTGTTGCTTCATGCACTGGATGTCTTGACCGTGTGCATGGCATTATGAAATATGAAGTCTACCAAAGAATTCTGCGGTGCAATATAGGGCCCAGTGTCAGAAAGTTGGGTTTCCGTCAGAGGCCAATGAACAAAAGCATGTCACCCAGAAATGGTTTCAGACAAAGTGCAGGAGAGTACTGAACTGGCCAGCAATGAGTCCAGATCTCAATCCCATAAAGCCCATGTGGAGAGATCTCAAAACAGCAGTTGGGAAAAGGAACCCTTCCAATCCCAGAGACCTGGAGCAGTTGGCGAAAGAGGGGTGTGCTACTAAAATGTTAACTTGAGGGTGCCAATAATTCTGTCCAGTCCATTTTTGGGGTTTTGCGTGAAATGTGTTAGATTTGGCTTTTTGCTTCTCCACTTTTTTGTCACAACAATAAAAACAAAAGAAATAAACATGAGAATGCCTAAACATTTGTAACTGCAACAATTTTCAGGGCAACGTGGTGCATTATCTGACAGAAATTCAGAGGTGACAATATTTTTGGCCATGACTGTACATTTTGAAATCAGATAAGCCAAGCACCACAGTTCATGACCTATGTATAGATCATATAATAAGCATTTAAAAGAGACTGTTTTGGGTGCTGGATGTATTAAGAGACACTCCACAGGTAGATAATTTACCAATGTAAAACATGCAGAGTTCACGGTTTTAATGCATATTAGACTCTAGATATACCTCTTTAACTTCCCATACCTTTTATTAATTTACTATGCAAGTTTCTTAAAGAACAAAACAGACCCAGAGATCTACCTTTCATTATGTAAACACTTGCATGCTTTGTTTAGTGCATATTTATATGCTTTAGTATTGTCACATTAAAGGGCTTTTGTACTTTACCTGAACAGTTCTCCAATTCTTTCTTGACAATCAGAATTAAATTGCTTCACATTCTGCAGTAGGCAGTTTAAATAATCATACTACAGTAGCTAAAAGTAGAGCATGCCACTGCTGATCATGGCCTTTGGAACATGCTGGCTACCTGGCTGTCATGCTGATTCAATGGCTCCAATGTTTACTGAGTCACTGACCTAGACCACGCGTGCAAACCAGGAGTTATGCTTTTCCTTTTTCTTGTTAGTTTGTTCTAGCTCAGGTAGTATAAATCTAAGGATCAGCATTTTTGTAGATGTTCAGCAATTGCAGCCTTAGGGGCATGGCTAGAATTTGTAGCCACCTGGGGCTTACAAAAAGAGCTTGGGTGAAGCCAAAGCACAAGTGTGATTTTAAAGAATAAAGTCACATGTTGACCAATCAGGGATATATTATAAAACATATTCCCAATAAGCATGTCAAAAAGCATCAAAGCATATCTTTCAACAGCTGTAAATCCAAGCATATGGATCCCAAATCCTCTGCTAACTACCTCTCTTGCAAAGCCCTTCTATCCTGCATAGATAGTGATCCATACTGAGAAGCATCCCTCTTTTATACCTCTTAGGATAAATGTATTAGACCCAGAAGTAACCAAATGCATACAAAAGTATGATTTATGAGTTTAAGGGAAATATGCAAATCACAAAGACCAGCAGTGAGAAATAAAAAGCAGTTTTAAATGTGACTGAATAGGAAATGCTATGTTTAAAAAATGAAACACAAAACATGTAACCATCAACTCTAAGCTCTGACCTATGTGATCCCAAAAACTACATTCCACTGCTTGTATAAACAAAAAAACCTACCACAAATCAGTGGTGAAACACGGACAGGTGTGCACACATTTCTATACAGCATCTCCTATTATCCCCTGTAATTCTAATTTTTTTTTTTTTACCTCTAACAATTAGTTGAGCAAAGTTTGAAACTCCAGATCCTCTCTCTGATTGTGTTACACATCTGTGCAGATCTTCGTCTGCCTTTGTTACCTCCCGCAGCTTAAAAGTGGCTGCAAATCTTCTGTGGTTGATGTTTTTTGTTTGGGCTACAGGGATATCTTCTCCATTCCGTCTCTAAAAAAAAAAAAAAACATTAACACCATGAATTCCAAAACATTAAACCATGTACAAAACGACCTATCATTTCTGAAAATCTTATGGAACAAAAAGGAAAAAAAAAATAAACAAACATGCCAAACATTCAATGTTCATGATCAGCCCACTATATAGTAAGTCTCTGCTTAACAAGTTATTCTATCATGACTACAGAACAGAGGAACCCAAGCAAGGGCTTGGGTACCATTGCTCTACAGTCTCAGAGCAGGTGTCAAGTACCTAGCATACATCACCATGCACTTCCCATACACTATTCTTATATGCACGGCCTATCTACTTTCATTACACACATTCCCATCACCTGTCATCATTATAGATTCCCCAAATAGGCAAACGCTGTCTTATTTTTATTATTTCATTAAAATAGCATTTACTTTCCTGTATTCAGTGTGACTCACTGTGTCTCATAGCCACTTCTAATATTTAAAGTGGCTCACTAGTTGTCATTGTTTTGGAACCCCTTCTACAACTAACATCTTTCAGTTTCTCTGGGCATAATAGACATTTGAAGAATTCTTCATAGCTGCTGCAATGCTTACACACCAGAGCACTGGTTCTCAAACCAAGCTGTGTCTGTATACCCATTCAAGTAAAAAAATATACTTCACACCTTTATCAACCAACATATGCATGGCATTTGATTAGCATTAGCAATCACTTAACAAAATGCAATTGTTGAACAATGGCTTGTTTTCTAGCAAAGTGTCACCCCAAATCAAAGACTGTAATAAAATTCACAATTTAACAGAGAAATAAACCAAGGCAACCCCAAATGGCCTCTAATAAACAGAGGAAATCACAGTATAAGATCAGATCAGGACACAGCTGCTTTGAAGAGATATAGCATATATAGCCAGAAAAAGCTTCATCTCTAAGAACTTATTCTGTGCCTGTGCAAAGACTAACTTACAATAAATTTAACTCATCAGATATATCCAACATCTACAATAGTGGCCCAGTAAAAGATTGCATTTATATTATTGCAAATAGAAACTCCATGAAGAATAAATCATAGGCACAGCATTCAAGTTGATTCTAAAAGGTTTGCAAAGGCTCTGTTCTTTATCAATCTACCAGTAACTGTAATATATGTGGGAAACTCAATACAGCAAGTACACTATATTAGGCCCCTTTCACACTGATGTGGTATGGTTTTTGACCACACTGCAGGTGCAGCGCAGTTCCTCGCAGGTTTGGGGAGGGCTAGCTGCATCAAGGCTTTCTGCCAAACATGTTAGCATTTTACTTACTCCTGTGCAAGCAATAAAGACGTTTATACGGATGTTGGAGTTGCCGGACACATTTTCTGTTTCATGGAGTTTTGGTGGATAGGGGAGCACCTGCTTTTTGGATTCCATGCCTGATTCCCAGATCTTTATCTAGATTCCCCTTGCACGCATTCCTGGAAGTATGGCTCATCAATGGTGGGTGCTGTAGCGACTACCAGCTGGGACTGGAAACATTATACTGTAGGTAAAACGTACATATTCACCAGCACACCATGGATCTCCAATATGGTCCAAAAAGGGGTTTTATTGCAAAAAGATCACATTACACAAGAAAGCGATGAGTTTACATGCCTGATGAAGGGGTTTTGCGTGGCTCCAAAACGTTGCACTTTTTGTGATGTGATCTTATTACAATAAAATACTTTTTTGGACCATATTGCAGATCCATGCTGTGCTAGCAAATATGTACGTTTGGACAAAATACAATTCCTCCTGCGCTCCAGGACCCAGGCCGGTGGCGAGTAGGTGAAATCAAACCCAAACGAAATGACCACCGGAGCATGAAAGGTCGTGCAGCTCCAAAACAACGCTGGGGAAGCCCGAACAATACTGCAAAGTGAAAAAAACAAGAAGCGTACCAACCTTGTGCATTACCTCAGTAACCAAAATTTATTAGTAAAGGAATGGTACTCACAAACAGCAAATAAAAACAGGCATGTAAGTCCTCCAAGGGACTTCAGAGACAAGAGGCCAGCGCGAATCCCATCATGGGGGTAGACACTCAGTACAGCTGACGCGTTTCGAAGGTCGTACCTTCTTCCTCAGAGCTGCAGCTGAGTTAATGCGCAAGGTTGGCGCGCTTCTTGTTTTTTTTCACTTTGCAAATATGTACGTTTACCTATGATGATTCCCAGATCTGTCACCTGTAGCGAGCACTGAACCTGTTCTCATTTCTACTAAGCGGGTTAGCTGCACTTTTGGATTGACTTCTATTATGGTTTTGGTGTGCTTTCTGAAAGTACGTGTATACTAGTCTCTACTGTAATGCACTTATTAATTTTAGCTTTAGATAGGGAGAGAAAAGGACATTTAAAACACCTTTTATCCTTGAGGGTTCCTTGAGGGTTTATTCACACCAAAACGTGGTGTGGGAAGGGCACATTCTGCAAGAGCAAGCAGGTGCCAATGAACTGTTAAAGTGATAATAAAGGTTCAGTAAAAGAAACAAAAAAAACTTCATAATTACCTGCTCTGTGTAATGGTTCACAGAGCAGCCTTGATCCTCCTCTTCTTGTGTCTACCTCCAGCACTCCTGCTCCTCCCCCCTGCTGAGCGCCCCCAGATCAAGCTGCTTGCTCTGGGAGCACTCATGATTGCTCGCTCCCGAGCCGCCTCTGTCTAGGCTCCACCTCCTCCTCACTGGCTGTGGTTGACAGCAGCAGGAGCCATTGGCTGTGTCTCAGCCAATAAGGAGGGAGAGACTCAGGAAAGCCGCTGCTCTCACGCACTGGATCAAGATAGGGCACAGGTAATAAATTAGAGGGCTGAGGGGGAGCTATAAACTGTTTTTTTACCTTCAACCATTTTAATGGCACCCCAAATGCATCCACAAAGGCAAAGTGTTTTGTCATGTGTCCTCTATGCCCTTTGGGAAGAATTATCACCCCCTTCAACACTTGTTGCTGAAATACATGAGCGGACAGAACAGGAGAAAAAAATCTTCAAATGCAGAACCATTACCACAAGCAAATCCACTTATCTTCCACATATTCCTCGTTACTTTGGAAGGTCATAAAAATTAATTGTTGAACTTGGAAAGTACCATTTCTTTAAACACTGTTAAGGGGAAAGATCGTCTGTGTCCATTACTGCAATTTGCTACATGAACTGGGCCCTGCAGTGATCATTATTACACGCTCCCCTTCAAAGTGATACCCTTTACCTTTTATTGGAAAACACATTTTCAAGATCAAGCTATTAAAAGCAATCCGGAAAGCTTCCAAATTAAAAAAAAAATTAAATTGGCCAATAAAAGGGATAATAATTATATCTTATGTACACACACATACACATATATATACATGTAAGGATGCATACAGATCCATATAGAGTCAAATACACACGCATTCTTATGCACTGAAGTTTTGCAACTGTTTGCATATTTGACAGCTGAGTTTGGATGACAACCTGTTATCTAGATTTTTTTTCCTTTTCCCTGGCATCAGTCTGGGTTAAAATGTTGACAGACATCAAAACACACAATTGAAAGGACCCAGGGAACAAAGTAAAAACTTGCCAGCAAGAGAGCAGAAGTATTGCACATCCAAAAATATGTCCTGAAAGTGTCATACAGTGTCTTTTAAATAAATGCTTGCCATTTTCTTTGATGTAAATTTGACCTCTGCGTCAATATTAACTAACTTTTCTTTGCCTTTTGAAGGTCTAACTAAAAGTTAGTCCTCTTTGAAATATATTTCTATGTTTATGTATCCTCTGTTAATAGGAGGAGCTAGTTTAAAGAAAAAGTATATGCCATTGTTCGATCATGAAAATAGTATTAGAAAATCGTACTGGTACTGTATTAGGTTGTGTTAGGAGAATATGCTGCCCTGGCTACTCTAGTATGATATGCTTTCACAAAGGATCGACTCCTTTTTTCAGCAATCACATTATGTAATTATCATCATAGAAAAATATGCAGGGGTTCCTCTTCAGATTATTTAATCAACCAGTCAAGAGCCTGCAACAACAAAAAAGAGGTAGATGGTCACATGCTACTCATGTTAAAGTGGTTCTTATAATTCCTCTCAGTAGCCCCTGGTAAGGTGTTTCCCAGCATTTAGAAGGAGCCCTCATGGAATTATACACAGAACCCTTATTTTGCATGCTGCCCTTTTTGTCCATTTACTATATTAAATTGTGCCGGTGGTTTCATACCGGCTTAGCACATCTGGAATTTCTCCAAATAATAGGTGATAATTGGACGTAGATTGTCCAGTTTTGCAAGTCATGCATCAGTTGAAGTGGAAGAAGCAGCTCCCTGTTCTCCCTCCTCTTATTTTCACTTTTCCTTGTCATAGTGTTACTTTAGTGACCTAGTATAGGGCGGTCTATATTTTCTATTATTATTATACAGGATTTATAGTGCCAACGGTTTGCACAGCACTTTACTGAGAGCAGGCAGTACAGTTCCAATAAAATTCAATACAGACGGCCTTGCTCGTTCGTGTTTACAGTCTAAAAGGGAGGGTTAAGAGAAACAAAAATGGGAATAAGTGGGGGGGATGAGATCATGGAGAGAACACAAGTACAGTTGTTAGGTGGGGGCAGGATAGGGATTTTTAGGGATCCCTAAAAGTGGACACAGTAAAATAGTTGAACATATAAGGGTAGAGAGTTCCATAGGATGGGAGAGGCTTGGGAGAATTTGAGAAGGCGAGCATTGGAGGGGGTGGCAAAGGAGCTAGAGAGCAGGAGGTCTTGGGAGGAAAAAAGAGAACAATTTGGTAGGCATTTTGAGAGAAGGTTAGTGATTTAATACTACCAATAATGTTCTACTATTCTACAATGCGTTTGCAGTGATAAAAATAAAATAAAAATTCTGAGATCACAGTACAACACTCAAGATATATGCATACAAATACACAAAACTTTCTCAAAAAAATATCCATGTAATAAAGTCCCAATGAATTTTCAGTGCTTCAAATCATAAGGTTTCTTCTTAAACATATAAGTGAATATCACCAATCCGTGCTCTAATGTGTAATACTGTGATTTTCCCCCACCAGGTGTGCTCTCACTTGAATGAATCTGATTTTACTACAAGAGCATGATCAGTAAACGCTTTTTGTCCCCCAGGGATTCTCCTGAGAAAGCCATGTGACCCTGTGGAGTAACGCGTAGGGGACGGTTCTTGAGTCCTGAGTGATGTACTTTGATTGATCTCTGAATTTTCTACACATTTTAGGATAGCAGAAGCGTGGCACATTATTGGTATTGATTTTATGCACACTAATATATGGAATTTGTTTGGTGTTAGCAGCTTTCAAATTAGAAAAAATTGTATAGCAGCTCAAAGTTTTCACATACATTTCAATAAGGTTAGTGATGTAGCCGAGGGCTGAGACGTTTATGGCTTTATTAGAAGTTATTATTTTTAAATTCATTTGTTGGGTGAGTGGAAGTCAGTGGAGGAATTAGCAGACACTGAATGGTTGGTAAGGTGGATAAGTTTTGCCAGCGGCATTGATGATGGACTAAAAAGGAGGTTAGCCTATGTAAATATAAGCCAATGAGGAGGGAGTTCCAGTAGTCAAGGCAAGAGATGACAAGGGAGTGAATTAGGAGCTTTGTGGTGTCATTGGTTAGGAAGGGGCGTATTCTGGAGATGTTGCAGAAGTTGAGGAGGCAAGCTTTCCATAGTGATTGGATGAGGGACAAAATGGAGAGTTCAGAGTCCAGGATTACACCTAGAACCCTGGCATTCAGGGATGGGTTGATAGTTGTGCTATTGATCTTGACAGAGAAGTCAGAGGAGGCGTGTAGGGGAAGAAATATGAGCTTGGTTTTAGATAGACCAAGTATGAGGAAGTGGTGTGACAACCAGACTGATATGTCCTTTAGTAAATTAGTGATGCATGAAGAGACTGATGGAGTGAGCTGAGGGGAGGGGTAGAGACATAGATTTGGGGGTCATTAGCTTAGAAATGGTATTGAAACCCATGGGAAGCTATCACCAAGGAGGGGGGGGGGTGTAGATTGAGAATATGAGAGGTCCAAGAACAGAACCTTGCTTGATTGATAGTTTGGTAATTTGGGTTATCCATTAAAATTCTGTGGCCAGTTTAGACCAATAGTAAATGCAAGCAAGCCTGCATCATTTATTTATTGTATGTAATTGTACTCCAAGCTGTGTTTTATGTATTCTGCATACTACCCAACAACAATTTTTGTGTTAAAAAAGTTGTTTAAGGGAATAGGGGTGTAGTTGACGTCCAATCATATCCCCCTGATGAAGCTGCGTCATTTGCAGCGTAAGGCGTAGGGGAGGAGCCTTGACGTCACCCGGCACCCAAGGAAGGCAGGCACATACGCTGACTGGCAGACACGCTGGCTGTAAGATCGTAGATGTTTTAACTAAAACGCTTTATATTCTTAATATATGCGAGTGTATATGGGCACACAATAAAGGTCTTTTAATGTAAGGATAAGGCACTATGTTTATGTCTTCTTTATACTGAGGAAATATTCTTGGGAGGAGATTAAACGAAGGATTCCTGCGGTGGTGTGAATAAGAGAGGAGAGTCACATTCCAGCAGCAATTGGGAGATACTCACCATTATTGTTATGATGCAATATATGATCCAAAGTTCCAATAGGTGAACAAAAGCGAGATTTGCCTTTAGTAGGCATCAAAGGAGGTGAGCGCATATAGAGATCACAATAAGAAGTCACTTGGAATGGAGATTTGTTAACTTTTGAATTTTTCACGTTTGGACTGATCACTTTTTTTTTTATAGTAGATTTAATGGTGACTTATTATTTGGATATATTTTGTTTCACGTTAACACAAAGGACTTATATCACTAATGTATATTTTTGAAAAATTATAGCTTAAGTATATGATATTTTTTAGGAGAGCGGCACTATTGTTTGAAACTATTTTTGTGTTGTACCGTTCCCTAAAACACTCTTTCCACCTTACTTTTAAAAAGGTAGTTATAAATTGATTGGAGCAGTTGCCATTTTTGTTTGACATGCTGTGTTTGGTGCAAAAAGACACAAGATTTCTTTAGCTGCCTTTGCACTGTACTAGGCATCTGGTTTGTTACTTCATCATAAAGGAGGAATGAGCCAACTCCAAGCATATCTACCCTACATTTATTCACTGCTATATATGAGAGAACGGTTAGAGTTAAGGATCACACTTCCCATAGGGGCTGTGACGAGGCAGTGTTGAATCCACATAGATTTTCAAATCCTTGCAACAAAAAAACTCTGATTTAATGCAAATTTTTGAAGAATTCAGGTTTTTTTGCAGATTAGATATTAAGTGTGCTGGGAAAAGATTGTATAGTATTGCAGCCAGCTCTAATAAAAAGCAACAAACATTATTGTAAATCATCTATTTTTAAAGGACAAGTTCACCTTTGGTCTTAGTGGCTGTCAGCTTATAGTTTTCAATGAGCTACCACGACGCTGTGGAGCACCGTGGTAGTTCGCTGAAGTTTCCTGTCAGAATATTTGCTTGCTTGTACATCCCGTACAGCAAGCAGATATTCTGTCAGATGTGCAGGAGACCTGCATGGCATCATTGAGCTACTGATCTCTATTGCATTGCTTTCCAGGCTCCTGCAGACTAAAATAAAAAATGCACATATTTACCTGCAAAAAAATGTGCATTTATTATTTTTGTCAAAAAGGTGAACTTATCCTTTAAGTGCTGCCTCATTTTATACTGGTCACTAGCTCACTGGCAGCCTGGTAGGCTAAATATAAAAGACAAAGCATCAAAATGATCCGATTCCTATTAAAACCATCTTCACAAATGTCACAAACCACAACATTATGCGTTACGAAAGTTCTCTGTAAAAGGTACCAACTTTAAGAGTGACTGATTTGAAAGATGTACTTCTAAGACCGCAGCTTATGCAGCATAATTGATATCTATGGAGGGTACTTGGGATTTGGATTTGAAACACATACATGAGCTTTTATATATGAGGGTCTTATACACTTTTTTTTTAAACATGTCATACTCACCTACTCTGTGCAATGGTTTTGCACAGAGCAGCCCTGATCCTCCTCTTCTCGGGTCTCCCGCTGGCATTCCAGGTCTCTCCCCCTCCTGCCTAGTGCCCCCATAGCAAGGCTTGCTCCTCAGCCACTGCAATGTGTGTCCATTCAAACATGGAGCACAGCTTGGTCCAACCTCCGCTCTTTCCTCACTGGCTGTCATTGACAATAGCGGGAGCCAATGGCCACCACTGCTGTCTCAGCCAATGTGGAGGGAAAGACCCGTGGAAGACGAGGCAGGATTAGGATGGGGCTCAGGTAAGTTTTAGGGGGGCTGGGGCGCTGCTGCACACAGGTTTTTTTAATCTGCATGTATAGAATGCATGCAGGTAAAAAACTTTGAGCCTTTACAACCACGTTAAAGTGGTTGTAAACCTCAGACATGAAATATGTACTAAGCATATCCCTCTGTAGCTTGCACATGTCTCAATTAAGAGCACTAAGGCCCTGATTCACTATTGGGCGTGGGCGCATATTTATGGGCTTAAGCCCAATTTTCATGGGCGTCCGTCCATTTTTTACCCTGCAACCTAATTCACTATTGAGAGCCCATAAGCAGATGCCCAATCTAATTCACAAAAAGACACACGCCCGAAATCAGACTCACAAAACAGACTTGCTAAGAAGCAAGTCTAAAACCATGAAAAATCACTGCAGAGACATGTTCACTTAGAAATTTGCTTTGCCAAATATCAGGACTTCACTTTAAACAATATCTGCTATTTCCAAAAAAATTAAAAATGTGTTAAAATCCGTTTTTTTCAAGGAAATCGACACAGTAAAAATCTAGAAGCCCGTGCAGTGTCTTTGGCAGATACAACTGAGCATGTGCAGAACACATTTTAGACTTCTGCCATGGGCGTTTGCTTTTTAGCCACTGACTAATAGTGAATCTGATTGTGGATTCCTCTGACAGCCAGCACTCGCTCGCGTCTATTGTGTTTAATAAACAGCACTCGGCATATCTTCATGTAATCTAACTAGATTTCCTTAGTTCTAGTGATTCTATTTTTGTTTCTTATCCTTTATAATTATTTCTGTAATGATTTTACTTATTTCAAAGGTCTAGATAATATTTATTTTGACAGCTGAATGTAAAAATAAAGGTCCACAATAAAAAAAAAACAAAAAAAAAAAAAACAGCGTGGGTCCCCCCTCTCATCCATACCAAGCCCTTCAGGTCTGGTATGGATATTAAGGGGGAACTCCACGCTGAAATTTAAAAAAAAAAACAGCGTGGGTCCCCCTCAATATCCATACCAGACCCTTATCCGAGCATGCAGCCCGGCAGGTCAGGAAAGGGGGGGGACGAGCGAGCGCCCCCCCCCCTCCTGAACCATACCAGGCCACATGCCCTCAACATGGGGGGGTGCTTTGAGGCAGGGGGGGCTCCCCCCCCCCAAAGCACCTTGTCCCCATGTTGATGAGGACAAGGGCCTCTTCCCCACAACCCTGGCCGGTGGTTGTGGGGGTCTGCGGGCGGGGGGCTTATCAGAATCTGGAAGCCCCCTTTAACAAGGGGGCCCCCAGATCCCGGCCCCCCCCTACGTGAAGGAGTCTGCGGTAGATGCTCCCGCAGACTCCTTCACAAAAAAAAAAAGTGTGGTGTAAAAAAAACACAGTACAGGGTCTTTGACAAGTCCTTTATTAAAACAATGTCCCCCGAAGTAGATCCAACGTCAATCACGGCGGCGGCGGCAGGGACCCGAAAAAAGAAAAAAAAAAAAAGTTCCGCTCCAGTCCGAGGCTTCCAGCCTTGTGAAGAAGAGGCTAGCTGACAGTTCTTATATAGGTATGGGGCGGGGCCAGCCGGGCACATCATCCCCGCCCCTTTCCTATTTGAGAAATGTCACCCTGTCTCTCCGCTGAGGCTAACTAGCTGAATGCAGGAGACAGTCTGACATTTCTTATATAGCTATGGGGCGGGGCCAGCCGGGAACATCATCCGAGTGACCCGCCCCATGTCACATGCTTGCTGTTCCCGGCTGGCCCCGCCCCATAGCTATATAAGAAATGTCAGACTGTCTCCTGCATTCAGCTAGTTAGCCTCAGTGGAGAGACAGGGTGACATTTCTCAAATAGGTAAGGGGCGGGGATGATGTGCCCGGCTGGCCCCGCCCCATACCTATATAAGAACTGTCAGCTAGCCTCTTCTTCACAAGGCTGGAAGCCTCCGACGGGAGCGGAACCTTTTTTTTTTTTTCTTTTTTCGGGTCCCTGCCGCCGCCGCCGTGATTGACGTTGGATCTACTTCGGGGGACATTGTTTTAATAAAGGACTTGTCAAAGACCCTGTACTGTGTTTTTTTTTTACACCACACTTAGTTTTTTGTGAAGGAGTCTGCGGGACCATGTACCGCAGACTCGTTCACGTAGGGGGGGGGGCCGGGATCTGGGGGCCCCCTTGTTAAAGGGGGCTTCCAGATTCTGATAAGCCCCCCGCCTGCAGACCCCCACAACCACCGGCCAGGGTTGTGGGGAAGAGGCCCTTGTCCTCATCAACATGGGGACAAGGTGCTTTGGGGGGGGGAGCCCCCCCTGCCTCAAAGCACCCCCCCATGTTGAGGGCATGTGGCCTGGTATGGTTCAGGAGGGGGGGGGCGCTCGCTCGTCCCCCCCCTTTCCTGACCTGCCGGGCTGCATGCTCGGATAAGGGTCTGGTATGGATATTGAGGGGGACCCACGCTGTTTTTTTTTTAAATTTCAGTGTGGAGTTCCCCCTTAATATCCATACCAGACCTGAAGGGCTTGGTATGGATGAGAGGGGGGACCCACGCTGTTTTTTTTATTATTTATTTAATTCACGGAAATAATTTAAAATTCAGCTGTCAGTGGGAAACCCCGATGACAGCTGAAACATTCCTTCTGTCCCTGCAGAGAGCTCCGCTATTATATTTGACATTAAAAAGTATAGAGACTGCAACATTGTATCCATTTGTATCCATTCCGGATATAGATGTTTTTATTCGGATACAAATAGATACAATGTTGCAACCTTTATACTTTTTAATGTCAAATATAATAGTGCAGCTCTCTGCAGGGACAGAAGTAATTACTTCGCTATTATATTTGCAGGCCGTAGATGGGGCGAAAATCGAACAATTTTTTTACCATTGGTGGTAACGTCGGCCCATTGAACAACCGATTTTTTTTTTTTAAAACGGTCAGTTTTCGCCCCATCTAAGGCCTGCATTTTTCTTTTTCTTATTCTTTTTTTTTATTCTTTTTCTTGCAGGTCATGGCTCATGTGCAGATTATTTATCTGTTAAAAGATCAGCCAATTTGCCGATCATTGCAGCTAAAATCGGCCGATCTGCAAAATCGGCCAATTTTTATCCAAATTTACCAATTAAAAAAAGTTGCAAAATCCCCAAAAATGGCTGACCAATTAACCCACTAACGGGCTGAAAATCAGCCGATTTTTTTTGCGGACGATTTTAGACCCATGTAAAGCAGGCCATAGATGGGTCTAAAATCGGCCGATTTTTCTGCCGAAAAGAAAAGCGAACGATTTTCGGGCCGTTAGTGGGTTAATTGGTCAGCTGTTTTTCGGGATTTTGGCACATTTTTTTTATCAGTAAATTTGGAACAAAAAATTTTCAACTTTACTGGTAAACAAAATATGCTAAAATCCCAAAAAATGGCTGACCAATTATCCCAATAACGGAAGAGGCCCTTGTCCCCATTAACATGGGGACAAGGTGCTTTGGGGGGGAGCCCCCCTTCCCCAAAGCACCCCCCCATGTTGAGGGCAGGTGGCCTGGTATAGTTCAGGAGGGGGGGCGCTCGCTCGCCCCCCCCCCCTTTCCTGACCTGCCGGGCTGCATGCTCGGATAAGGGTCTGGTATGGATTTTGGGGGGATCCCCAAGCTGTTTTTTTTTATTTCAGCGTGGAGTTCCCCCTTAATATCCATACCAGATCCGAAGGGCTTGGTATGGATGGGAGGGGGTGCCCCACGCTTTTTTTTTTTGTTTTTACATTCAGCTGTCAGTGGGGAACCCCGCTGACAGTTGAAACATTAACACATGGCTGTCGCTCCTACAATCCCGCATGAGTTATGTTATCAACTCATGCAGCATTTTAGTAGCGAAAACCAATGCAGCGCTCATGTTTCAGCTGTCGGCGGAGTTCCCCACTGACAGTTGATGTAAAAGTATTGCAGGGAATTATAAACAATTTGTAAAAAACCCGGCGTGGGGTCCCCCCTCCCATCCATACTAAGCCCTTCGGGTCTCGTATGGATGTTAAGGGGTAACTCCACACTGAAATTAAATAAAAAACAGCATGGGGTACCCCCCAAAATCCATAACAGATACTTATCTGAGCATGCAGCCCAGCAGGTCAGGAAAGGGGGGGGGACAAGCGAGCGCCTCCCCCCCTCCTGAACCATACCAGGCCACATGCCCATACCAAATTATTCAAACATTTGTAAACAGACCAATTAACTGAAATGGTTTGGCATTTGTACCCCAAATATGACGTTCCCTGAGGCATTGGTAAACCGAGGTACGCCTGTATTAGTATTGCAATCCTTTGTATTGGGATACATAGAACCATCATACATGTGAATTGGCAACATAGCACAACATTTGTGTCACATTGGAGATATCTGGTAGTTACACTGAACTTGCCCAGGGACCTAAGATTGATTCACAGCACAGAAATACAGGCTGGATTAGCAATGTAGCTCCGTGGATTAGTGGTTAGCACTACTGCCTCACAACTCTAGGGTTGTCGGTTTGAATCCCAACCCCGGTGAGGAAGTAGTATGATCTCCGTGTGTGGCTGTCTTCAAATAGATGTTCTGGCAACATCTTTGCTTTCTGTCTAAGTGATCCCTAAAATGTGAATTAGAATGAGGCCTTGTCTGTTGAAACACCTTCAAAGCTGCACCTTATGTGAATGTCATACAATGGGGTAAGATAAGAGCCTGGAGCACTAATAGATTTGATAATGATGGTTTACACTCCATCCACTTTTGTGAAGGATTTGGCAAGCAAAGAGCTGACAGAGAGAGAGAAGAGCGAGCCAGTGAGATGAAGAAGAGTGAGCGAGAAAAACATACTGAAGAGTGATAAAGAGAGACATACAGAAGAGTGAGCGAGAGAGAAGAGCGAGCCAGTGAGACAAAGAAGAGTGAGCGAGAGAGAAAAGACTTGGTTGGTGAATCCACACATCAAACTTGTCACAAATACTGGTATGGATTTTTCCACCAAATGCAAAGCAGACCGCACGCCTTCAAAGATTTATTTCCTTTGTTAATTCTCCTGCTTCGTTCACACTATATGCAATTGAAAATTACTGTTTAAGTTGCCAATTTTACTGTGTTTTCTAGAGAATTACTAACTAGTTGTGTTTTCAATTGTGTGTAGCATTGCGATTTCTATTTGAGTCTAGATGTTAAATTGCTAATAAATGGCCAAAATCTTCAAATACCTTTGAACTCTCACTGCAACAAATGGCGTACGTTAATACACTCACATTCACATTCATTATATCCAATATCAGGTACCATGTCAATTCACAAATTGCACCTGAAATTGCACACCCTGGATGTGACTTGTCATGTGATTGGCATGGCCAGCAGCTTGCTCTTTGCATGGCAAATTGCACCCAATGTTACTGGGGGCTAACACCACTGTCACATCTAATCCGATGCGGCAATTGCCCAACTTACAGTGAAGTTGCACGAGTTCACAATCCAATTGGATGTGAACAGAGCCTACAGTGGCCAATAGGGTGCGACTTGGTCTACGATTTGCAAGTCGCCTGTAATGCCAATTGCATGGCAATCGCAAACAATGTTACTGGGGGCTACCCGGTCACATTAAAGCAGATTTCTAAGTGGTGTTATTGACACCACAGTCACATCATGTGACTTGCATAGAAGTTGCATGATTTCAAAGTTAGGGTACATGGTGATTTCAAGTGCAATTTGCAAGACAATCGACACCGATCTCTCAGCAAATTGCATGAAAAGTAGTGTATTCATTACTCTATTATTACTTGCGGCTCCAACCAAGTTTGAACCACAACAATATGAACGCTCCAATAGCGTGCACATTGAGTGGGACTTGGCATGTGATTTGCACAACATGCAAGTTGTAAATCGTCTGCAAAGTCGCACCCTATTGTCTGCTATTAGAGTGACCACATGGGTGCGTTTCAAACACTGATTTCTATAGTAGTACATGTACTACTTTAGTGGCAATTTGCATAGAGATCTGTGTCAGATGTCTTGAAAATTGCATTAAAATGGTCAACTTTACTGTAAGTCGCAGGATTTGTAAATCAGCTTTGCCCAGAGTGTAATGTTTGGTGATGTTTGATTTCTGGAGTGTTTTGCCAATTGATGGGAAATTCACCATACTAGTCAAATCGATTTGTCATTTTCAGTATTGCATACAAGATGTGGTCATGTGACTGTCTTAACTCATGCGAGAATCTGGAGGGAATTGTGACCATAGTAGCAATAACGGTTCCAATTGGGGTTCCCTTTCACATCCCTGCTCAATGTTCTGTTGTATGCTGCACACGTACATTTCACTGTATATATCTTTCTGATTTGTGGGGCCTGTATACCAAGGGTTAATGCAGGTAGGAAGCGGATTCATCAGGTGAAAACACTTTCACTGACCAAACTAAGGTCAGTGGTGGGTGTGGCTTCATTGGGTGTGGGGCCTTGTTTGGCGCGCTCCAAATACAACCTAGCTTATATAAAGATGTGCAGTAGGGAGTGATTTGGCCTGTTACTAGGCCGGGTGGTTTGTGACTAAGTCCTTGCATGGTGTGGTTTGGGGGAAGAAGAGATTTTGTGCTGAATTGCCCCAGACACCACTCAGGCTGTGTTTGGAAGTGGGCTGGAAATGTTTGCATAATTTTGGCCTTGTAAAGTGTGTTTGTGTGTTATTGCACAATGATTGTGTTTTTTCTCTTTGCATTGAAAGCCTCACACATGTCAATCGTTTTGTTTAAAATCTGCCCTTGTTTTAATTTTGCTTGCTCATTTAGACTCCAATGCATTTTTCTGACAAACCTGCTGACAAATGTATGTGTAGGGGGTTTGTAGAGGTGGGAGGGGATTTGTAGAGGTGGGAGGGTTTTTTTTCACATGCTTTGTTTTCTTGATATTTTGATCTGAAGACTTTTTTTTTGTGAATGGATCTTCATACTAAGTGATTGTGTAAGTAAATCCTATGTGCATGAAAATGTTACTTGATTCATCTTCCCCTTTGTTTCCTGCTATAACCTGAGCACACACAGTTCATTAGAAGTATCTTTAGATTGTAAGCTCTTATGAGCAGGAGTGTTTTATTTTTGCCACATCAATCCTATTTTTGTGACTCACCAAGATATTGACTGTACCTACTTGTTCCTGCTGACCAAATAAATGACGATATATTTGATCAATAAATATTTGACCGATGTTTTTGTGTTTATTTTATGTTCAATATATGAACAACCTTAATAGTTACTTTGTATACTTATATAATCTGCTCAAATGTAGCTTGTAAGAGCGTGAATATGCAAGTGGGTGCAAACTGGCTTTTTCAAAACCAAAAAAAAAAACCCACTTGCACCACAATATTGTTATGTACTAATAAATGCAACATTCACTGTGCAGCCAGCTACAGGTTTTCTACAATTCGATTTACAGTAATAAAATAGTCCACACTTTGTTGATTTTTGGCCTTTGGCAACAAATATTAGCCAAGGTTAAAAAAAACAAATCAATAAGAAACACACATTTGCGAAAGCTATCATAGCCGCACATAAAAATGTGCGATTGCAAACAAATAAGCACCAAACAGGTGTCCGCATGGCGCATGAACGGCTATCCTGGAAGTCCGTCATCACGTGCGCGCGCACCCGGAAGTGGTTGTGGGGAGTGTAAGTGGATGACAAGTGGTTGGAGGTTTTGTGTTGGTTGAAAATTTTGATAACCTTATTGGCATTTGGACATGGCGAGAGCACAGTTCTCAACTGAGGAGATGATCCTTATACTGTATGTACAGTAACTGTGGCCATTGCAAATATGTTAATAACATGTGAGGGACAGGTAATTGCAATTTTGTGGGTGGGGCCTAGCAGAATCTCACTTGGTGCACATGCTACTTATCTGTACATTAGCTCCTGGGTATTGATGGGTCAATGATATTAACCACTTGCCTACTGGGTACTCATACCCCCTTCCTGTCCTGGCCAATTTTCATCTTTCTGCACTGTTACCCTTTGAATGACAATTGTGCGGTCATGCCACATTGTACCCATCTTAAATTTATATCAGTTTTTTCAGACAAATAGAGCTTTCTTTGGGTGGTATTGACTTGCTGCTGTGTGTTTTACTTTTTGCTCGATAAACCACAAAATAGCTCATAATGAATAAAAGTCTGTTTATATTATAACATTTGGTAAACTGGTAATTTAGCAACACTGATGTGCGTTGATGAGGCAGCACTGGTGGGTGGCACTGCTGGCCACAGGTGGGCGGAACTGTTGGGTGGCACTGGTGGGCACTGATCATCGGGGCCGACCCCTGCTTTGATAACTGCTGGTTCTCGGCAGTACTTTCCACACATTCTGACAGCGTGATGAAAGTGCAGCCAAGACCCGGCAAATGCATTTCCCAGTGATCAGCGTGTCATTGGACATGGCTGATCACATGGTAAAAAGCCGCTGTGATTGGCCTTTACCACATCACGTGGTCAGCTGTGTCCTTAGGACACAGCAATCACGGAGAGCGCGTTCTGCCAGGATGTCATATGACACCCTCCCAGAGCTGCCTGGATGCAGTGTAGCGTTATTCGGCTATCTGCGGTCGCCAAATAGGTAACCAGCTAGGCCTTCATGGCTAATCTTTGAATATCTGGACATGTACAGTTGTGTCCAAAATTATTCAACCCCCAATGCTGTAAAGGGGTTTAGGGACTATAGTGTACATTTGGAATTGTATTCAGAATCAAATCCTACAAGGACGTTGTAACTACCCAAATGCAACTAAAATGACATCAATTGTTTATGTAATACAGTAGTAAATGGTTCTTATGTGGTTTCTTCATTGCCACAATTATTCAACCCCTTAAAGACTACCACTCTGAAGAACAGAGGTTCATACAGGTGCTTTCCATCAGGTATTGAAAACACCTGTGGATGTCACCGAGCAGCAATCAAGCATAATAAGCACCAATTAGGCAGCTTTAAAATGACTGTGATACTCAGCTCCTTCTAGACATTTACTGGTGTGGTTACAAACATGGTGAAGGCAAGAGAATGGTCCAGGAAGACAAGAGAAGAGGTGATTTCTCTTCACAGGAAGGGCAATGGCTATAAGAAGATTGCAAAGATGTTAAACATACCAAGAGACACCTTAGGAAGCATCATTCGCAAATTCAAGGCAAAGGGCACTGTTGAAACGCTACCTGGTCGTGGCAGAAAGAAGATGCTGACTTCGACTGCTGTGCGCTACCTGAAGCGTAGAGTGGAGAGAAGTCCCCGTGTGACTGCTGAGGAACTGAGAAAAGATTTGTCAGATGTGGGTACAGAAGTTTCAGCCCAGACAATAAGACGCACACTGCGTAATGAAGGCCTCCGTGCCAGAACTCCCAGGCGTACCCCCTTGCTGTCTCCAAAGAATAAGAAGAGTCGACTGCAGTATGCCAAAAGCCATGTGGACAAACCACAAAAGTTGTGGGATAGTGTTCTGTGGACTGATGAAACAAAATTAGAACTGTTTGGGCCCATGGATCAACGCTATGTTTGGAGGAGGAAGAACAAGGCCTATGATGAAAAGAACACCTTGCCTACTGTGAAGCATGGTGGAGGGTCAATCATGCTTTGGGGCTGTTTTGCTTCTGCAGGTACAGGGAAGCTTCAGCGTGTGCAAGGTACCATGAATTCTCTTCAGTACCAGGAGATATTGGATGGAAACGTGATGCAGTCCGTCACACACCTGAGGCTTGGGAGACGTTGGACCTTTCAACAGGACAATGATCCCAAGCATACCTCCAAGTCCACTAGAGCATGGTTGCAGAGGAAAGGCTGGAACATTTTGGAGTGGCCATCGCAGTCACCAGACTTAAATCCGATTGAGAACCTCTGGTGGGACTTAAAGAAAGCAGTTGCAGTGCGCAAGCCTAAGAATGTGACTGAACTGGAGGCCTTTGCCCATGAAGAATGGGCGAAGATACCCGTAGATCGCTGCAAGACACTTGTGTCAAGCTATGCTTCACGTTTAAAAGCTGTTATAACTGTAAAAGGATGCTGTACTAAGTACTAAGATTGAATGTCACTTGGGGGTTGAATAAAACTGATAATGCTGTGAGCACAGAAAAGACATTTGTGGTTATTTCATTATAACTGTTATGTTATATTTGTCTGACCTACAAGTGCCTCTTTAATGTAAATGTAAGCAAGATGACTGAATGATCAAAAGCAATGTCAAACTGGCCAAAACACTCAATTTCAGTGGGGGTTGAATAATTTTGGACACAACTGTATACTGCGTATAATGCATTACATTCTACAATGTGTTGGTGTACATGGTATTACAGTGTGCAATGCGTTGCTGGATTCTGCATGACAGTGGACAGCGTATCACAGTGTGCAATGCGTAGCTCCAGCCTGCATGACAGTGTACAGTGCATTACAGTCTACAATGTGTGGGTGTACACGGTATCACAGTGTGCAATGCGTAGCTCCAGCCTGCATGACAGTGTACAGTGCATTACAGTCTACAATGTGTGGGTGTACACGGTATCAGTGTGCAATGCGTTGCTCCATCCTGCATGACAGTGTACAGTGCATTATAGTCTACAATGTGTGGGTGTACACGGTATCACAGTGTGCAATGCGTAGCTCCATCCTGCATGACAGTGTACAGTGCATTACAGTCTACAATGTGTGGGTGTACACGGTATCACAGTGTGCAATGCGTTGCTCCATCCTGCATGATAGTGTACAGTGCATTACAGTCTACAATGTGTGGGTGTACACGGTATCACAGTGTGCAATGCGTTGCTCCATCCTGCATGACAGTGTACAGTGCATTACAGTCTACAATGTGTGGGTGTACACGGTATTACAGTGTATTACAGTGTGCAATGTGTTGTACACTGCAGTGTGCACTAAAGCATTTTACACTCATGCACTGTACACACTAAAGCATTTTACACTCATGCACTGTACACACTAACGCATTTGACATTTTTAGTGTGCAATGCGTTAGTGTGCAATGCCTTGGACAGTACAATACATGTGCATACCCTGAAAAAGGGTCCTGCACATTTTTGGCCCGGATGCGGTGCAATTTGAGGTGTGCAAAATGTTTGTCTCTAATTGCAACGCACACAAATTGCATGTGATTTGCCCAGGAGTGCGGTGTTAGACCACAATGCATGTATGTGAAGCCAGAATAAAAGGATGTGGATTTTGTCTATTTTTACTTGCGTATGTTAACATTATGGAAGTGCATTTTTTTTCTGTTTAACATGCTATAGAAATGCAACATGCATTTGGATGTAGTGTTTTTGTATGTGCATTTTGGAAGTATTCTAAACACACATTGACCCTAGGGCCACACCATATCTTATGCAGGCCATAGATGGGTCGAAAATTGGCCGATTTTTCGGCCGAAAATAAAATCGGCCGATTTTCGGATCGTTAGTGGGCTATTTGTTCGGCCGTTTTTCGGTATTTTGGCAGATTTTTTTTTTCGGTAAAGTTGGAAAAAAAAACGGCCGAATTTGCCGATCGGCCGATTTTCGCGGCAATGATGGGCAAATTGGCCGATTTTTTACTGATAAAAAATCTGCACATGAGCAGTGACCTGCAAGAGGAAGACAAAAAGAAGAAAAAGAAGAAGAGGAAGAAGAAGAGGATGATGATGAAGAGGAAGAGGATGATGATGATGAAGAAGAAGAAGAGGATGAAGATGATGAAGAAGAAGAGGATGAAGATGATGAAGAAGAGGATGAAGAGGATGATGATGAAGAAGAAGAAGAGGATGATGATGATGAAGAAGGATGAAGAAGAGGATGATGATGAAGAGGAAGAAGAAGATGAAGAAGAGGATGATGATGAAGAGGATGATGATGAAGAAGAGGATGATGATGATGAAGAAGAAGAGGATGATGATGATGATGAAGAAGAGGATGATGATGATGAAGAAGAGGATGAAGATGATGAAGAAGAGGATGATGAAGAAGAAGAGGATGATGAAGAAGAAGAGGATGATGATGATGAAGAAGAAGAAGAGGATGATGATGATGAAGAAGAAGAAGAGGATGATGATGATGATGAAGAAGATGAAGAAGAGGATGATGATGATGATGAAGAAGATGAAGAAGAGGATGAAGAAGAAGAGGATGATGATGATGAAGAAGAAGAAGAGGATGATGATGATGAAGAAGAAGAAGAGGATGATGATGATGAAGAAGAAGAAGAGGATGATGATGATGATGAAGAGGAAGAAGAGGATGAAGATGATGAAGAGGATGATGATGATGAAGAGGAAGAAGAAGATGAAGAAGAGGATGATGATGATGATGAAGAAGAAGAAGATGAAGAAGAGGATGATGATGAAGAGGAAGAAGAAGATGAAGAAGATGAAGAAGAAGAAGAGGATGATGATGATGAAGAAGATGAAGAAGAAGAAGAGGAAGAGGATGATGATGAAGAAGAAGAAGAGGAAGAGGATGATGATGAAGAAGAAGAAGAGGAAGAGGATGATGATGAAGAAGAAGAGGATGATGATGAAGAAGAAGAGGATGATGATGAAGAAGAAGAGGATGATGATGAAGAAGAAGAGGATGATGATGAAGAAGAAGAGGATGATGATGAAGAAGAAGAAGAAGAAGAAGATGATGAAGAGGAGGACGATGATGAAGAATAAGAAGATGATGAAGAAGAGGATGATGATGATGAAGAAGAGGATGATGATGATGATGATGAAGAGGATGATGATGATGATGATGAAGAGGATGATGATGATGAAGAAGAGGATGAAGATGATGAAGAAGAGGATGAAGAAGAAGAGGATGACGATGATGATGATGATGAAGAAGAAGAGGATGATGATGATGATGATGATGATGAAGAAGAGGATGATGATGAAGAGGATGATGATGATGAAGAAGATGATGAAGAAGAAGAAGGATGATGATGATGATGAAGAAGAAGAGGATGATGAAGAAGAAGAGGATGATGATGATGATGAAGAAGAAGAGGATGAGGATGAAGAAGAAGAGGATGATGATGAAGAAGAAGAAGAGGATGATGAAGAGGATGATGATGAAGAAGAGGATGATGATGAAGAAGAAGAAGAAGAAGAAGATGATGATGATGATGATGAAGAGGAGGATGATGATGAAGAATAAGAAGATGATGAAGAAGAGGATGATGATGAAGAGGATGATGATGATGAAGAAGAAGATGATGAAGAAGAGGAGGATGATGAAGAGGATGATGAAGAAGATGATGATGATGATGATGATGAAGAAGAAGAAGAAGAAGAGGATGATGATGAAGAAGAATAAGAGGATGATGATGAAGAAAAGAAGAAGAAGAGGATGATGATGATCAAGATGATGAAGAAGAAGAGGATGAAGAAGAAGAGGATGAAGAAGAAGAGGATGATGATGAAAAAGAAGAAGAGGATGATGATGAAGAAGAAGAAGAGGATGATGATGAAGAAGAAGAAGAAGGATGAAAAATGAGAGGAATTCCAGTATGGCAAAAAGTGTCCCTGCAGAGAGCTCCGCTATTTCTTTGACAGTTCCTTGACATTTACAGCGGTTGCAACATTGTATCTATTTGTTTCCGAATAAAAACATCTGTATCCTAAATGGATACAAATAGATACATTGTTGCAACCGCTGTAAATGTCAAGGAACTGTCAAAGAAATAGCGGAGCTCTCTGCAGAGACACTTTTTGCCGGCTGTAGACGGGATGAAAATCGGCCGATTTTTTTTTTACCATTGCTGGTAACGTCGGTCGCTTGAACAACCAATTTTTCATTTTTTAAAAGAAAAATCGGCCGTTTTTCTCCCCGTCTATGGCCTGCATAAGCATTAGTGTGCCTGGGGGAGGGGGGGACCTTTGGCCTTTCCAAACACAGTAGATGCTCCAAGAATGTTTCCTTGAACTCTTGAAATGGTTAAAAAGGAAAGACACTCTAGATAGCCTGCACTGAGAATTGACTGTCATGATGACGTGTCAATGATTATTTGCTCTCATTTTTCAGGAGTACTGCTTGCAGTTGAAGCTGGTAGAAATCCACCTTCACGTCCTCCACTCACCTTCACTCGTGGCCAGTGGATATTTTGTGGCCGCAGGCAAGAACTGGCATCGAGGACCTGCATAATGACCCTGGCATGCCAGAGGTGGTTTGGAAGCAGCACAGCAATTTGACCATCCCTTTCCTCTATGTTGGTTTTAGGGTGCAGAATTGCTTCTCGTTCGTGAACGGACTGTCGCCGGATATCAGAGTCCCCATATTTTCAAGATATGTTTTAGCCATGTTGGCTTATTTTTATGTTATTTTCCAAGTGTGTCGCACCTAACCGCACAGTAGTGTGGTGCCATGCGTATTTGTGGCTGTGAATGGGGCTGTTTTTAATAGACGTGTGTAGGTGCAACAACGTTTTCATCATGGTACCTGCGCACATCTACATAGGGCATTGCATTTCTTTGCTGTGCTGGAAAATGTGTGTTCTTGCATGCGTTTCTGCACCACCAATGGTGTGAACAAGTCCTAAGGGCTGGTTCACACTATAGAAACAGTCTAGATGTGTTCCTGATGGGTTTTTTTCATGCCCTTTTGGCATGCATGTTTAGTGTGTTCCAGTACATTTTGAATGTGTTTTGGACATGTTTACATTGCATTTTTATATCCCTTCCACTTATTTTTTTCTATTTTCTTTCTATTCAATGTAGTTAGGGACATGTGCGTTTTATTACATTCAAGGACGTTTCAATGTGTTCCAGTACAGTTCTGTGCAGAAACAATGCAGCGTGGTCAACTTTGTTTACAGCACCTGCAATGCACTGAAAATGCAAGTGCTGATGTGAACTATGACATTGACAACCATATAACCTTCTTTCTGTGCGTTTGTGATGCCGAAAAAGCAACTGAAACACATGTAGTGTGAACTGGCCCTAAAGTTTATTAGAGGTCAGGGAACGGGACTGACCAGGAATTGTGAATTCAATCAGACTAGTGGTGAGATACAATCAGCAATTGTATAATAATGTGAGATCTGAGCTGTAGCTGATAGAAATTAGACACATTCACTTGATCAGTAAATAGATAGTTAAAGAGTGGGGCGGTGATCCATAGATTTGCATATGGGACAGGTGATGACGGGGTGGGGGAGGGGGTCAAGTTGTATAAGGAGACAGATTTAAAAGAGAAAAATGTTACAATGAAATATACACGGCATGAAACTTGCACATTTCCTAATTGGCAGAAGAACAGTACGCAAGTAACATTCATCCACTTTCTAGTCATTAGGCAAAATCATAATTGTTTGATCAATATTCCTGCCACTGACACAACCCAGAAAATTGATCTCCATTTTTTAGGATGTAGCCATGACTGGGATTAGAACCCATGACCCAAGTGCTGTAAGTTCTGAGCTCTAACCACTAAACCACTGTGGGAGACACAGTTTGAGCTATAATGTAGAATAGTTACATTGTTTAAAAATGATAGAGCGAGCGCTGGTCACATGATATAGACTAGTAAAATGGTATTACACAAGATAAATATAACCACGAACAGTAGTGCATGAACTCGTGAAAGGTCATCCACCCCTGTGACAGTGTACTACACTATTGAGCACCTTTCTGGCTCCTGTGGCTGAGCTAATTCCTCCCCAGGACCATTTGGGCACCCACCCTGATGGATGGATGGATGGAGCTGGATGACTAACCCATAACTGCCAGCATACCGCTGCACCCCCAGATGTGTGATGTGTATAACCCATGCACATTAATACTTTTATTCTGGTGAGTGTAGACCAGTCCCAAGGGTGGTTTACCTTTCACAAGTTCATGCACTACTGTCCGTCACGGAGAGACCACACGTGCCATTCATAGGCACTCTCTGAGTTGGTACTCTCACACGAAGGACATTCCATTATTCAGGAATGATTCTATGAACTTATTTTAGCACCATTTACAATATTACATCATTGTTGCAATTCTTTGCACTTTTTGGTTTTTACATGCGTTCATTATTGATCACATGCATTTATAGCGCTGCACTTGTCTTTACCATAGAATAGTTACGTGATTAAAGAGAATGAAGATATATAATTATATTGGGAAATTAGAAGTATATAAATTATTTGAGATATAAGTGTGTAAATGTTTAACATTTGAGTACAGAATGTATGACATTCATTAGTAAATGCATTAGTTTCCTGATCATTTTGGAGACACAGCAAGAAAATACATAGAAGAAAATAGAAAATTCTAATACAGGTGTACAGGTGTATTTATTACATTCTAAGAAGTCTTTTGCCATCATGAAAACGCCAATGTTAATAAAGCCCGCACTTGTGCGCCATCTAGCGAACATATCCGGTATTGCACCTAAAAATGTGCCAGTGATAGCAAAGTAGTCAATAGACGCTCGTCAATGAGCTTGCTAGACGCTGGTCAGACGACTGATTGATTGACCGGAGTCTGCCTGAATGGTCAGTCTCTGCTATTACACTCACATCTTAGTGAATCAGGGCCTAAGTGTCTGCTGCTTCTTTCCTCCGCTATCTGCATAAGTCAGACACGTTTTCTTGACACCAAGAGAAAAATGGTGACAACGGAGAGACCTCCAGCAGATTGACAGCCTCAGCCCTATTCCTGTAAGCTGTGTGGAGAGGGGGCGGGATGTTTCTTCCCTCTAATCAGCTTTCAGAGCTCTCCTCACTGGGCTTTGCAGGGTGTAATTTTAGCTTTCCGCCCCCTTTTTTCTGAACTCTCAGGCACGTTGTATAAATTCAGCACTTTGAATGGACGTAGAAGAGAGATGTCCTCAGATAAACAGATACAACTTATGTAGGAGGATTTTCTGTGTATAACCCGAGGTCAGTCACTTCACCGGGTATATGTAAGGGTTTACAACCACTTTAAAGGCCTTGCTGTAACCCAAGATACTTAAATATACTGGTTATAAAGATCTTTCAATTTACTCATTTTATATAAAACCATAATCTAATGGGAGTACAGTTTATGTGCCTACTAATTTTCAAGGCCTGTGTGCTTTCTTTTGTCTAAATTGTGTGTGTGCGTAGGGAATGTGAATTTATTCTTCAGCCCAGTAGATGGTACAAAAAGGTTGCAATGTTAATAGCTGTATCATCCCCCTCTAGTGACATAAGGTTTATTTGCATTTGATGACTATTTTCCCTGGAGACGTAGAAATTTCAATTCTATACAGAGGGAATTTCTGGAACAGAGATTCTAGTTTTAAAATAGCCCCCTTTAGCTACAAGATTTTTATCACACTCTGAATTAAACGGATGGTGCTTATGGAAGATCACAGTTTTTAACAATAACTTCCTATATCCTTTCCATCCATCTGCACAGCATTCTGTCCCTGTGCTTTGTTATTTATCCTTCCCTCCTACGCCGTTACTGCAAATGATCATAATTGTGTATTTCTGCTTTATTTATAAAGGCTCCTGTCATCTTACCATACTTTCTGTACATTTGGGGCCCTTAACATTTACCGAGCACCTAGCTCACAATAGGTTGTTGACCTGTCAGATGAAGCAGTATGTGTGGCCTGAGATCAGCAGGGAAATGATTCATCTAGAATTCAGAAGCTGGTCAATTCAGGCTGGGAACAAGTAGGAAAATTTAAGGATGCAGTTGACATTCCTGAGAGCGAAAAGTTTCAAATTCACTATAAATTATTGTAGAATTTGTCTAGGTTTGTACATGCACCTTTTGGAGTTCCTACATCTCCTGTGCCACAAGAGCATTTTTTAAATTTGCAGTAGAGAAACAGCAAAATGTCTTAATATATCTTGGACCTCGCTGTTTAGAGAAATTAAGAGTTATAGCCAGGTTAAATTGTATGTCTGGGCATAATAAAAGAAAAAAAAACTATTCAGTACATCTCTACACAAGCATTAAATGCACATACGACGCAATCTTTTGTCTCTCTAAAAATGCATCAAGTATAGAAAAATACCTGTTGATCTGTCAGATAATCTGTGTGCTCCTAACTTGTTGGAGCTGACAACACACTGCCACTGCTGCACTTAAAATCCCAAGCAGTGTAGTCAGCCATACCAAACTCTCCCTTTTGAGACTAGAAAACATCCCCTCCTCTTATCTATATAAGTGGGAAGATATTCTATAGGCCACAAGGGTGAACTCAGGCAGGGCTGAAAACACTGCTTGGGATTTCAGCACACCATAGCTCTCACCTCAGGAATTTGGGAGCGCTCTTGATCTTCAGCAGGTCAACAGCTAATTTTCTCTTCTTGCCAAACAAAGGAAAATAGGCATGCACTGCATAGATATACTGTATATATTTATTTAATTTGTTTTGGTCTAGACCAGGGGTCTCCAAACTCTCTAAACAAAGGGCCAGTTTACTGTTTTTCAGACTTTAGGGGGGCCGAACTGTGGTCAGTAGGAGTAAAAATATCCTGACCTGGGAGTAAACCATGCCCCATGATTAGTATTAGGGGGAGTATTAGTGCCCCATTTTTGGTATTAATGGTAGGGATAGTGCCCTATTGTCGGTGTCAGTGGAAGGAACTATGCCCCACTGTTGCTGACAGTGGAGGAAATAATGCCCCATGGTCCAGATGAAAGCAAGCAAAGGGCAGCAGTTTGGAGACCACTAGCCTAGACACTTTTACTGATGCATACTGAAGTTGCTACATTTAGTTTGGGCAACTAGGTTCAATAATCTTTGGTCATGCAAGGGTTAAAGGAAATTCAGCCAACAGTGCAAAATCATGAAGAGGCTGTAATGACAATTGAAAATTAATGCCTCTGGAAGTCTTTGTAGGGCTGTTAATTTGCCCTTCTAGCAATATGTTTCAGTAATACTTGAAATGACCAACAATATACAGATGTTGAACATGCTGGTTATCAAGTAAAATCTAAAACTTTCTTCCAGCCTCCTGTGAGGTTGTGTTTTCACTAACAGATGATTAGAAATGGGGTGTAGTGCCTGGTATCTTTAGATCTTTAGATACAGTGCTGCTTGTGTTCATTGTAATTTTTTAAAAATGTCAAATGTTCTCAAAACCAGTTCATATATGGACCTGCCTAGGTGGTAAGGCAAGGCATTGATGATTTGATTAAAATTGCTCAATTCCCCCATCAACACAGTCGGTGTTGATGGGCAATGCCTCCCTCGGAGCTATTGTGTTCTGTAAGCAGGGAGGCTTCCCGATGGGTAAAACACAATGATCACTGCTAGCGGCAACAGCCACATGTAAAAAAGATCTGATGTGCTGGTTGTACACAAGTTGATCGATGGATCGACTTTGTACAATCTGCCTGTCCATACATGGATCGAATCTCAGCTGGTGCCTGTTGAACTGGCTGAGATTCGATCCATCTATGGCTGACTGAAGAATATTCATCCTAAAGACAGTGTGTCCACTTCAGGATCAGCTAGGTAGATCGAGCAATCAGGCTGGCAATGGAGGTTTATTTTAGGGGCCTTTAGTTCAATTAGTATTTTCATTTTAATAAAGCTCCGAGTCAGTTTTTCGTTACTTTGAAATGTTCTTGCCTACAATATGTTTGACTTTTCTAGAACAGCATTCCTAAAAGCTTCTATTATACTTTCATTGTTTCAGATCTTTCTGATCAATCCTTCCCTGTAGTTGTCTGGGTAGTGCCTCCGTTCTTATTGGAATTATATTTTTTTTTTCAACCGCGTGTTGAACTTTTAGTTCTGTGTGAATAATTTACAGCTCCTGTACTGGTATCAGATTCTTCATTCTTCCATTTGTGAAAATAGTTCAAGATGACTATACGTAATCCTGTTAGCCCTGCAGCATTTTGCATCAGTAGGATGTTCTTTAAAATATTAACGAAACATAATTAAAATTCTTTATTGAAAGTTATGCTTTGAATTTCTGATCCGCTGAAGGCAGAAGTACCCTAATTAAATGGAACAAAATTCTTGTTAAAGAGATAATGCCATCTTGGCAGTACCTGGATGTAGCTAAAAATAAAATAAATTGGATATCACCTTGGCTTGGTAATGATGGTTTAAAGGATTTTTGCAGAATACAAAATTGTACATTGTTGGATCTACTTAAGATTTTTTTTGTGTTCTGTGAGTATTCTGTTGGACTTAAAGAGGACCTATATACTGTACAGAGGGTAGTCATCAATAATTCTCCCTGCAGCTTTTCTCCGGGGTTGGCTTACGATGTCGTATTCCCTGCTGTGTTTCCATGTGAAGTCAGCTATCTTGATAGGGAAGCAGAACTTTGTTGGTGGAAAAATGATCAAGAACCATCCAGAGAAGCGGAGAAACCAAACATCCAGAGAATGAAGTAGGAAGCAGAAAGATCCTGTTCTGCAGGTCCTCAGGTGTGGGCATCTTAGAATGCCTCGCACTACACATTTGCAGCTGTAAGACTACATTCGCCTATCAGAAAGTTGACTGCAACTTCTAAAAAGTAATTAAAGCCTTTTTTTTTTTTTAAGCAGGGTACTGCTTAGTCACAATTAACACTTCTATATATTCCTTAGACAACATCAAATCTTTACTTTTTGAGTAGAAGTATACTTTAAAATAGAGAAACTGATGACTTTATGCCAGTTTATAATAACTGATGTTATACTGTACACTGGATTTTTTTTTTTTATACCATTGCTGTGGGTTAGATAAAGAGAGAACAAAGCAGTACTAACCTTTATGTGCATGATCTTTTCCATTAAAACTTTATGAATGAGATGTACAATAAAATATGTCACTACTATAAGCTATAAACACAATGAGGGAAATTTACAAAACCTGGAACAGCTGTGCATCGCAAATAATCAGCTTCTTTCATTTTCAAAGTTTAACCACTTGCCTACCGGGCACTTTTACCCTCTTCCTGCCCAGACAAATTTTCACCTTTCAGCACTTTCCTACTTTGAATGACAATTGTGCGGTCATGCAACACTGTACCAAACCCAAATTTTTATTTGTTTTTGAGACAAATAGAGCTTCCAAAATTTTTGAAAGAAAAAATTTTTCTTTGTTTGTTATAGAATTTTGTAAATAAGTAATTTTTCTCCTTCACTGATGGGCATTGATAGGCTGCACTGATGAGAAGTCACTGATGGGCACTAATGAGCAGCACTGATGGGCACTATTAGGTGGCACTGATGGGCATTATTATTTTATTTCAGGTACTTATATACCATCAATTTACGCAGCACTCTACATATATATTGTACATTCACATCAGTCCCTAACCCTCAAGGGGTGTACAATCTAAGGCCCCTAACTTACATAAATACATACACATACTAGGGACAATTTAGACAGGATCCAATTAACCTACCAGCATGTCTTTGGAGTGTGGGAGGAAACCGGAGTACCCGGAGGAAACCCACGCAGGCACAGGGAGAACATGCAAACTCCAGGCAGGTGGTGCCGTGGCTGGGATTCAAACAAACGACCCTAGTACTGCCAGGCAGAAGTGCTAACCATTTAGCCACTGTGCTGCCCACAGTGCATTGATAGGAAGCACTGATTCAACTGATGGGCACTATTGGCTGAACTGATGGGGCAACACTGATCACCAGGACACTGATGATCAGTGCCCTGATGATCAGTGTAGATGCCCCCCTGCAAAATGCAACTTACTGGCACTCTTCTCCTCGCGCAGTCAGCATGAGAAGAGGACTGCCAATAACCGGCATTTCCTATTTACCAGGTGATCAGCTGCAATTGGACACAGCTAGTCACATGGTAAAAGTGGCTGTAATTGACCCTTTCCTCAGTCATGTGATCAGCTGTGTATGAAGGACACAGCAATCACAGATCGCGTGCAGTGCGTGCCCCAGGAGTCACACGGTGGGGCGTTGTTCTGGGTGGTTGTCCATGGACTCCCTCCCAGAACTAGCCAACCGCGCTGTAGCCGTCTTTTGGCTATAACGCGGTCGGGAACTGGTTAAAGGGGGTATTAAAGCCAAAAAAGCAAACATTTATTATATTGCAGCTTACCAGTCCTTAGATGTGATGGCTGCATTAGTTATATTTTTAAGTCCCCCCCCCCATTTTTAAATTTTTCTGGTGAGTCGGCCAGTAAGCCTGTTATTTTTCAACAGAACAAGATATTCTGCAAGTGTAGCCGTTTGAACATTTAGACAAACTATTTACTACTGATAGGGGTGCTTAAAATGATCAGTATTTATGTATGTAGACCTCCATCCCAAAAGTAAAATGCCTTTTGCTCAAACTGCTTAAAACCAGTGAGCTTGCGTTCAGCTTCTTTTTTTAGTGTACCTAAATCTGCTAGTACATCTAGCACTCTCCTCTCCTAGAATGAAAATGCTGCTGTCCAAAAGTGTCTCTGTTGCTCCTTTATCCACAGTGTAGGTACACTCTAATACAATGACTGTGTTATTGATCAGATCTGCAGGTGAAAGCAGCCTAAATAAGAAAACTAATGCAGCCACTACATCTAATGATTGGTAAACTACAATGTGTTACATTTTTGCTTTTAGGTTTAATAACACTAACTGAACAAGTAGAAAGCAGCTGATTGGTTGCTATATACAGCTGCTCTAGTTTTGATCAATTCTCCTGAGTACATTATAGCCTGTTAATCTAAGGTTACAAAGAGTCAAAAAGAGAAAAACAGAAGTGAATATAAATATGCAGTATTTCATATCAACCCAAAAAAAATTAAACATTCCTTTGAAAACTATTTTAGGACTCACACTTCTAAATGGTCATCCTTAAAATCATGTGTAAAAGTTTTCTGAATATTGCCACTTCTGCGCACAGTGTATTCAAACATCATCTGTTGAAGCAGATGCACATACTCATTGCTATTTTGGTGTCTGGGTGATGCATCTAAAAAAAAGTGCAAAAGGCTGCAAAACCTGCCATGCACTTGGATACCAGCATTCACAAAGTGGTCAATTGAAAAAAGCCTTACTAAGTATGCAATGTGCTTTCAAGTCCATTATTTTTATCACTGTGATTATCTCATATTATTAATGCTAATACAATACGGTACTTTTCCAATCCATGTAGAATTTTAACACGTTGAGGTGCATTTTATGTTTAGAAAGACAAAATATCAATTTGTTAGATAATGTTCTAATTATTGAAAAAGCAACTTCTAAGTGAAGTAAACATTTTCATGAAAAAATGACCATGGGGAAAAATAAAGTAGTAAAATAACTTTGTGACTTCACCCTCACGCACTAAACACTCCGATAATTTGTATTTTGTCATATTCATGCATTTGAAAATATTCCAAATTGAATTTGAAGAACTCCGCTCCTGGGTAGCCAATTACATGAGCAGGGGGGATAATTGAGAGAATTACCA